>NW_027489284.1:0-59184 GCF_050948215.1 Halictus rubicundus | reverse complement strand
TATCCTATCCTATCCTCTATCCTATCCTATACTCCACCCTATCCTTTCCGCTATCCTGCCTTATCATCTATCCTATCCTATCCTCCATCCTATCCTATCCTCTATCCTATAATATCATCTGTCCTATTATATTTTCTATCCTATCCTATATTCTATCCTATCCTATCCTCAATTCTTTCCTATCCTCTATCATCTGCTCTATCCTCTCCTATCCTCAATCCTATATCCTATCCTCTATCCTACCCTATCCTCTATCCTATCCTATCCTCTATCCTATCCTCTATCCCATCCTATCTTCAATCCTATGCTATCCTCAATTCTATAATATACTCCATCCTATCCTATCCGCTATCCTATCCTATTCTCTATCCTATAATATCCTCTATCCTATCCTTTATCCTATCCTCTATTGTCTCCTATGCTCTATCGTCTCCAATCCTCTATCCTATCCTCTATCCTATAGTATCCTCTATCCTATCCAATCCTCTATCCTATCCTATCCTCTATCGTATCCTATCCTCTATCCTATCCTATTCTCTATCCTATCCTCTATCGTACCGTATCCTCTATCCTATCCAATCCTCTATCCTATCCTCTATGCTATCCTATCCTCTATCCTATCCTATCCTCTATCCTATCCTATCCTCTATCCTAACCTATCCTCTATCCTAACCTATCCTCTATCGTATCCTATCTTGTATCCGATCCAATCCCCTATCCTATCCTCTATCCTATCCTATTCTCTATCCTATCCTCTATCGTATCCTATCCTCTATCCTATCATATCCTCTATCGTATCCTATCTTGTATCCGATCCAATCCCCTATCCTATCCTCTATCCTATCCTATTCTCTATCCTATCCTCTATCGTATCGTATCCTCTATCCTATCCAATCCTCTATCCTATCCTCTATGATATCCTATCCTCTATCCTATCCTATCCTCTATCCTATCCTATCCTCTATCCTATCCTATCCTCTATCGTATCCTATCTTGTATCCGATCCAATCCCCTATCCTATCCTCTATCCTATCCTATTCTCTATCCTATCCTCTATCGTATCGTATCCTCTATCCTATCCGATCCTCTATCCTATCCTATCCTCTATAATATCGTATCCTCTATCATATCCTATCATCTATCCTATCCCATCCTCTATCCTATCCTCTATCCTATCCTATCCTCTATCCTATCCTATCCTCTATCCTATCCTATCCTCTATCCTATCCTATCCTCTATCCTATCCTATCCTCTATCCTATCCTATCCTCTATCCTATCCTATCCTCTATCGTCTCCTGTCCTATATCCTACCCAATCCCCTATCCTATCCTCTAACCTATCCTATCCGATCCTCCATCCTATCCTATTCTCTATAATATCGTATCCTCTATCATATCCTGTCCTCTTTCCTATAACATCATCTACCCTATCCGAATCTCTTTCCTCTCTTATCCTCTTTCCTATCCTATCCTCAATCCTATCCTATCCTGTATCCTATCCAATCCCCTATCCTATCCTCTATCCTATCCTATTCTCTGTGCTATCCTCTATCCTATCCTATCCTCTATCCTATCCCATTCTCAATCCTATCCTATCCTCTTTCCTATCCTATCCTCTATCCTATCCTATCCTCTATCCTATCCTATCCTCTATCCTCTCCTATCCTCTTTCCTATCCTATAGTCTATTATATCCTATCCTCTATCCTATCCTATCTTCTATCGTCTCCTGTCCTCTATCCTACCCAATCCCCTATCCTATACTCTATATTATCCTATCCGATCTTCTATCCTATCCTATCCTCTATCCTATCCTATCCTATCCTCTATCCTATCCTATCCTATCCTCTATCCTATCCTATCCTATCCTCTATCCTATCCTATCCTCTATCCTATCCTACCCTCTATCCTATCCTATCCTCTATCCTATCCTATCCTCTATCCTATCCTATCCCCTATCCTATCCTCTATCCTATCCTATCCGATCCTCCATCCTATCCTATTCTCTATAATATCGTATCCTCTATCATATCCTATCCTCTCTCCAATCCTATCCTCAATCCTCTATCCTCTATCCTATCCTATCGTCTATTATATCGTATCCTCTTTCCTATAATACCATCTATCCCATCCTATTCTATATCGTCTCCTAGCCTGTATCCTATCCAATCTCCTATCCTATCCTCTATCCTATCCTATTGTCTGTGCTATCCTCTATCCTATCCTATCCTCTATCCTATCCCATTCTCTATCCTATCCTATCGTCTTTCCTATCCTATTCTATATCCTATCCTATCCTTTATCCTATCCTGTCCTCTATCCTGCAATATCATCTATCCTATCCTATCCTATCCTCATCCGTCTCCTATCCTGTATCCGATTCAATCCCCTATCCTATCCTCTATCCTATCCTATTCTCTATCCTATCCTCTATCCTATCCAATCCTCTATCCTATCCTCTATCATATCCTCTATCCTATCCAATCCGCTATCCTATCCTATCCTCTATCCTATGCTGTCCTCTATCCTGCAATATCATCTATCCTATCCTATCCTCTATCCTATCCTCTATCCTATCTAATCCCCTATCCTCTATCCTATCCTATCACCTATCTTATCATATCCTCTATCCTATCCTATCCCCTATCCCTTTATATCCTTTATCCTTTCCTATCCTCTATCCTATCCTATCCTATCCTCTATCCTAACCTACCTTCTATCGTCTCCTGTCCTCTTTCCTATTCAATCCCCTATCCTATCCTCTATCGTCTCCTATCCTCTATCCTATCCAATCCCCTATCCTGTCCTCTAACCTATCCTGCCCTCTATCCTATCCTACCCTCTATCCTACCCTATCCTCTATCCCATCCTATCCTCTATCCTATCCTATCCTCTATAATATCGTATCCTCAATCATATTCTATCCTCTATCCTTTAATATCATCTATCCTATCCTATTCTTTATCCTATCCTATATTCTATCCTATCCTATCCTCAATTCTATTCTATACTCCATCCTATCCTATCCGCTATCTTATCATATCCTCTATCCTATAATATCCTCTATCCTATCCAATCCCCTATCATATCCTCTATCCTATTCTCTATCCAATCCTATCCTCTATCGTCTCCTATCCTCTATCCTATCCTACTCTCTATCCTATCCTCTATCCTATCGTATCCTCTATCCTATCCAATCCTCTATCCTATCCTATCCTCTATCCTATCCTATCCTCTATCCTGTCCAATCCCCTATCCTATTCTCTATCCTATCCAATACTCGATCCTATTCTATCATCTATAATATCGTATCCTCTATCCTATCCTATCATCTATCCTATAACATCATCTATCCTATCCTCTTCTCTATCCTATCCTATCCTCTATAATATCGTATCCTGTATCCTATCCTGTCCTCTATCCTATCGTATCCTCAATCCTATCCTATCCTCTATCGTATCCTATCCTCTATCCTATCCAATCCTCTATCCAATCCGATCCTCTATCCTATCCTATCCTCTATCCTATCCTATCCTCTATAATATCGTATCCTGTATCACATCCTATCCTCTATCCAATAATATCATCTACCCTATCCTATTCCCTATCCTATTCTATACTCTATCCTATCCTATCCTCTATCCTATCCAATCCTCTATCCTATCCTATCCTCTATCGTATCCTATCCTCTATCCTATCCTATTCTCTATCCTATCCTCTATCGTACCGTATCCTCTATCCTATCCAATCCTCTATCCTATCCTCTATGCTATCCTATCCTCTATCCTATCCTATCCTCTATCCTATCCTATCCTCTATCCTAACCTATCCTCTATCCTAACCTATCCTCTATCGTATCCTATCTTGTATCCGATCCAATCCCCTATCCTATCCTCTATCCTATCCTATTCTCTATCCTATCCTCTATCGTATCGTATCCTCTATCCTATCCAATCCTCTATCCTATCCTCTATGATATCCTATCCTCTATCCTATCCTATCCTCTATCCTATCCTATCCTCTATCCTATCCTATCCTCTATCGTATCCTATCTTGTATCCGATCCAATCCCCTATCCTATCCTCTATCCTATCCTATTCTCTATCCTATCCTCTATCGTATCGTATCCTCTATCCTATCCGATCCTCTATCCTATCCTATCCTCTATAATATCGTATCCTCTATCATATCCTATCATCTATCCTATCCCATCCTCTATCCTATCCTCTATCCTATCCTATCCTCTATCCTATCCTATCCTCTATCCTATCCTATCCTCTATCCTATCCTATCCTCTATCCTATCCTATCCTCTATCCTATCCTATCCTCTATCCTATCCTATCCTCTATCGTCTCCTGTCCTATATCCTACCCAATCCCCTATCCTATCCTCTAACCTATCCTATCCGATCCTCCATCCTATCCTATTCTCTATAATATCGTATCCTCTATCATATCCTGTCCTCTTTCCTATAACATCATCTACCCTATCCGAATCTCTTTCCTCTCTTATCCTCTTTCCTATCCTATCCTCAATCCTATCCTATCCTGTATCCTATCCAATCCCCTATCCTATCCTCTATCCTATCCTATTCTCTGTGCTATCCTCTATCCTATCCTATCCTCTATCCTATCCCATTCTCAATCCTATCCTATCCTCTTTCCTATCCTATCCTCTATCCTATCCTATCCTCTATCCTATCCTATCCTCTATCCTCTCCTATCCTCTTTCCTATCCTATAGTCTATTATATCCTATCCTCTATCCTATCCTATCTTCTATCGTCTCCTGTCCTCTATCCTACCCAATCCCCTATCCTATACTCTATATTATCCTATCCGATCTTCTATCCTATCCTATCCTCTATCCTATCCTATCCTATCCTCTATCCTATCCTATCCTATCCTCTATCCTATCCTATCCTATCCTCTATCCTATCCTATCCTCTATCCTATCCTACCCTCTATCCTATCCTATCCTCTATCCTATCCTATCCTCTATCCTATCCTATCCCCTATCCTATCCTCTATCCTATCCTATCCGATCCTCCATCCTATCCTATTCTCTATAATATCGTATCCTCTATCATATCCTATCCTCTCTCCAATCCTATCCTCAATCCTCTATCCTCTATCCTATCCTATCGTCTATTATATCGTATCCTCTTTCCTATAATACCATCTATCCCATCCTATTCTATATCGTCTCCTAGCCTGTATCCTATCCAATCTCCTATCCTATCCTCTATCCTATCCTATTGTCTGTGCTATCCTCTATCCTATCCTATCCTCTATCCTATCCCATTCTCTATCCTATCCTATCGTCTTTCCTATCCTATTCTATATCCTATCCTATCCTTTATCCTATCCTGTCCTCTATCCTGCAATATCATCTATCCTATCCTATCCTATCCTCATCCGTCTCCTATCCTGTATCCGATTCAATCCCCTATCCTATCCTCTATCCTATCCTATTCTCTATCCTATCCTCTATCCTATCCAATCCTCTATCCTATCCTCTATCATATCCTCTATCCTATCCAATCCGCTATCCTATCCTATCCTCTATCCTATGCTGTCCTCTATCCTGCAATATCATCTATCCTATCCTATCCTCTATCCTATCCTCTATCCTATCTAATCCCCTATCCTCTATCCTATCCTATCACCTATCTTATCATATCCTCTATCCTATCCTATCCCCTATCCCTTTATATCCTTTATCCTTTCCTATCCTCTATCCTATCCTATCCTATCCTCTATCCTAACCTACCTTCTATCGTCTCCTGTCCTCTTTCCTATTCAATCCCCTATCCTATCCTCTATCGTCTCCTATCCTCTATCCTATCCAATCCCCTATCCTGTCCTCTAACCTATCCTGCCCTCTATCCTATCCTACCCTCTATCCTACCCTATCCTCTATCCCATCCTATCCTCTATCCTATCCTATCCTCTATAATATCGTATCCTCAATCATATTCTATCCTCTATCCTTTAATATCATCTATCCTATCCTATTCTTTATCCTATCCTATATTCTATCCTATCCTATCCTCAATTCTATTCTATACTCCATCCTATCCTATCCGCTATCTTATCATATCCTCTATCCTATAATATCCTCTATCCTATCCAATCCCCTATCATATCCTCTATCCTATTCTCTATCCAATCCTATCCTCTATCGTCTCCTATCCTCTATCCTATCCTACTCTCTATCCTATCCTCTATCCTATCGTATCCTCTATCCTATCCAATCCTCTATCCTATCCTATCCTCTATCCTATCCTATCCTCTATCCTGTCCAATCCCCTATCCTATTCTCTATCCTATCCAATACTCGATCCTATTCTATCATCTATAATATCGTATCCTCTATCCTATCCTATCATCTATCCTATAACATCATCTATCCTATCCTCTTCTCTATCCTATCCTATCCTCTATAATATCGTATCCTGTATCCTATCCTGTCCTCTATCCTATCGTATCCTCAATCCTATCCTATCCTCTATCGTATCCTATCCTCTATCCTATCCAATCCTCTATCCAATCCGATCCTCTATCCTATCCTATCCTCTATCCTATCCTATCCTCTATAATATCGTATCCTGTATCACATCCTATCCTCTATCCAATAATATCATCTACCCTATCCTATTCCCTATCCTATTCTATACTCTATCCTATCCTATCCTCTATCCTATCCAATCCTCTATCCTATCCTATCGTCTATCGTATCCAATCCCCTATCCTATCCTCTATCCGACCCTATCATCTATCCTATCCTATCCTCTATCCGATCCTATCCTCTATCCTATTCTATCCTCTAGCCGATCCTATCCTCTATCCTATCCTATCCTCTATCCTATCCTATCCTCTATCCTATCCTATCCTCTATCCTGTCCTATTCTCAATCCTATCCTATTCTCTATCCTATCCTATCCTATTCTCTATCGTATCCTATCCTCTATCCTATCCAATCCGCTATCCTATCCTCTATCCTACCCTATCCTCTATCCTATCCAATCCGCTATCCTATCCTATCCTCTATCCTATGCTGTCCTCTATCCTGCAATATCATCTATCCTATCCTATCCTCTATCCTATCCTCTATCCTATCCTCTATCCTATCCTCTATCCTATCCAATGCCCTATCCTCTATCCTATCCTATCACCTATCCTATCATATCCTCTATCCTATCCTATCCCCTATCCTTTTATATCCTCTATCCTTTCCTATCCTCTATCCTATCCTATCCTATCCTCTATCCTAACCTACCTTCTATCGTCTCCTGTCCTCTTTCCTATTCAATCCCCTATCCTATCCTCTATCGTCTCCTATCCCCTATCCTATCCAATCCCCTATCCTGTCCTCTAACCTATCCTGCCCTCTATCCTATCCTACCCTCTATCCTACCCTATTCTCTACCCCATCCTATCCTGTATCCTATCCTATCCTCTATAATATCGTATCCTCAACCATATTCTATCCTCTATCCTATAATATCATCTATCCTATCCTATTCTTTATCCTATCCTATATTCTATCCTATCCTATCCTCAATTCTATTCTATACTCCATCCTATCATACCCGCTATCTTATCATATCCTCTATCCTATAATATCCTCTATGCTATCCAATCCCCTATCCTATCCTCTATCCTATTCTCTATCCAATCCTATCCTCTATCGTCTCCTATCCTCTATCCTATTCTATCCTCTATCCTATAATATCATCTATCCTATAATATTCTTTATCCTATCCTATATTCTATCCTATCCTATCCTCAATTGTATTCTATACTCCATCCTATCCTATCCGCTATCCTATCCTATCCTCTATCCTATCGTATCCTCTATCCTATCCAATCCTCTATCCTATCCTATCCTCTATCCTATCCTATCCTCTATCCTATCCAATCCCCTATCCTATTCTCTATCCTATCCAATACTCGATCCTATTCTATCATCTATAATATCGTATCCTGTATCCTATCCTGTCCTCTATCATATCGTATCTTCAATCCTATCCTATCCTCTATCGTATACTATCCTCTATCCTATCCAATCCTCTATCCTATCCGATCCTCTATCCTATCCTATCCTCTACAATATCGTAGCCTCTATCATATCCTATCCTGTATCCAATAATATCATCTACCCTATCCTATTCCCTATCCTATCCTATTCTCTATCCTATCCTATCCTCTATCCTATCCTATACTCCACCCTATCCTTTCCGCTATCCTATCTTATCATCTATCCTATCCTATCCTCCATCCTATCCTATCCTCTATCCTATAATATCATCTGTCCTATTCTATCCTCTATCCTATCCTCTATCCCATCCTATCCTCAATCCTATGCTATCCTCAATTCTATGCTATACTCCATCCTATCCTATCCGCTATCCTATCCTATTCTCTATCCTATAATATCCTCTATCCTATCCTCAATCCTATCCTCTATCGTCTCCTATGCTCTATCGTCTCCTATCCTCTATCCTATCCTATTCTTTATCCTATCCTCAATCCTATAGTATCCTCTATCCTATCCAATCCTCTATCCTATCCTATCCTCTATCGTATCCTATCCTCTATCCCGTCCTATTCTCTATGCTATCCAATACTCGATCCTATGCTATCATCTATAATATCGTATCTTCTATCCTATCCTATCCTGTATCCTATAACATCATCTATCCTAACCTTTTCTCTATCCTATCGTATCCTCTATCCTATCCTATCCTCTATCCTATCCTATCCTCTATCCTATCCTATCCTCTATATTATCGTATCCTCTATCATATCCTATCCCCTTTCCTATAATATCCTCTATCCTATCCTATCCTCTATCCTATCCTATCCTCTATCCTATCCTATCCTCTATCCTATACTATCCTCTATCCTATCCTATCCTCTATCCTATCCTATCCTCTATCCTATCCTATCCTATCCTCTACCGTATCCTATTCTCTATCCTATCCTCTATCCTATCGTATCCTCTATCCTATCCAATCCTCTATCCAATCCTATCCTCTAACTTATCCTATCCTCTATCCTATCTTATCCTCTGTCCGATTCTATACTCTATCCTATCCTTTCCGCCATCCTAACCTATCCTGTCCTCTATCGAATCCTATCCTCTATCCTATCCAATCCCCTATCCTATCCTCTATCCGATCCTGTCCTCTATCCTATGCTATCCTCTATAATATCGTTTCCACTGTCCTATAATGTCCTCTATTCTATAATATCATCTATCCTATCCTATTCTCTATCCTATCCTAACCTATACTCTATCGTATCCTATCCTCTATCCTATCCAATCCTATATCCTATTCTCTATCCTATCCTATCCTCTATCGTATCCTATCCCCTATCCTATCCTATCCTCTATCCTATTCTATCCTCTATCGTATCCTATCCTCTATCCTATCCAATCTCCTATCCTATCCACTCCCCGATCCTATCCTCTATCCTACCCTTTCCTCTATCCTATCCTATCCTCTATCCTATCCTATCCTCTATCCTCTCCTATCCTCTATCCTATCCTATACCCTATCCTATCCTATCCTCTATCCTATTCTATCCTCTATCGTCTCCTGTCCTCTATCCTATCCAATCCCCTATCCTATCCAATCCCCGATCCTATCCTCTATCCTACCCTTTCCTCTATCCTATCCTATCCTCTATCCTATCCTAGCCTCTATCGTATCCTATCCTGTATCCGATCCAATCGCCTATCCTATCATATCCTCTATCCTACCCTATCCTCTATCCTATCCTATCCTCTATCCCATCCTATCCTCTATCCCATCCTATCCTCTATCCAATCCTATCCTCTATCCTATCCTATCCTTTATCCTATCCTATCCTCTATCCTATCCTATCCTTCTCTCCTATCCTATCCTCTATCCTATCCTATCCTCTATCCTATCCTATCCTTCTCTCCTATCCTATCCTCTATCCTATCCTATCCTCTATCCTATCCTATCCTCTAACTTATCCTATCCTCTATCCTATCTTATCCTCTGTCCTATTCTATACTCTATCCTATCCTTTCCGCCATCATATCCTATCCTATCCTCTATCCTATCCTATCCTCTATCCTATCCTATCCTCTATCCTATCCTATCCTCTATCCTATCCTATCCTCTATCCTATCCTATCCTTCTCTCCTATCCTATCCTCTATCCTATCCTATCCTCTATCCTATCCTATCCTCTATCCTATCCTATCCTCTATCCTATCCTGTCCTCTATTCTATAATATCATCTATCCTATCCTATTCTCTATCCTATCCTATCCTATCCTCTACCGTATCCTATCCTGTATCCGATCCAATCCCCTATCGTATCCTCTATCCTATCCTATTCTCTATCCTATCCTATCCTCTATCCTATCCTATCCTCTATCCTATCCTATCATCTATCCTATCCTATCCTCTATCCTATCCTATCCTCTATCCTATACTATCCTCTATCCTATCCTATCCTCTATCCTATCCTATCCTCTATCCTATCCTATCCTATCCTCTACCGTATCCTATTCTCTATCCTATCCTCTATCCTATCCTATCCTCTATCGTCTCCTGTCCTCTATCCTATCCAATCCCCTATCCTATCCAATCCCCGATCCTATCCTCTATCCTACCCTTTCCTCTATCCTATCCTATCCTCTATCCTATCCTATCCTATCCTCTATCCTATCCTATCCTCTATCCTATCCTATCCTTCTCTCCTATCCTATCCTCTATCCTATCCTATCCTCTATGCTATCCTATCCTCTACCGTATCCTATCCTGTATCCGATCCAATCCCCTATCCTATCCTCTATCCGATCCTATCCTCTATCCTATCCTATCCTCTATCCTATCCTATCCTCTATCCTATCCTATCATCTATCCTATCCTATCCTCTATCCTATCCTATCCTCTATCCTATACTATCCTCTATCCTATCCTATCCTCTATCCTATCCTATCCTCTATCCTATCCTATCCTATCCTCTACCGTATCCTATTCTCTATCCTATCCTCTATCCTATCCTATCCTCTATCGTCTCCTTTCCTCTATCCTATCCAATCCCCTATCCTATCCAATCCCCGATCCTATCCTCTATCCTACCCTTTCCTCTATCCTATCCTATCCTCTATCCTATCCTATCCTATCCTCTATCCTATCCTATCCTCTATCCTATCCTATCCTTCTCTCCTATCCTATCCTCTATCCTATCCTATCCTCTATGCTATCCTATCCTCTATCCTATCCTGTCCTCTATCCTATAATATCATCTATCCTATCCTATTCTCTATCCTATCCTATCCTATCCTCTACCGTATCCTATCATGTATCCGATCCAATCCCCTATCGTATCCTCTATCCTATCCTATTCTCTATCCTATCCTCTATCCTATCGTATCCTCTATCCTATCCAATCCTCTATCCTATCCTATCCTCTAACTTATCCTATCCTCTATCCTATCTTATCCTCTGTCCTATTCTATACTCTATCCTATCCTTTCCGCCATCCTATCCTATCCTGTCCTCTATCGAATCCTATCCTCTATCCTATCCAATCCCCTATCCTATCCTCTATCCGATCCTGTCCTCTATCCTATGCTATCCTCTATAATATCGTTTCCTCTGTCCTATAATGTCCTCTATTCTATAATATCATCTATCCTATCCTATTCTCTATCCTATCCTAACCTATACTCTATCGTATCCTATCCTCTATCCTATCCAATCCTATATCCTATTCTCTATCCTATCCTATCCTCTATCGTATCCTATCCCCTATCCTATCCTATTCTCTATCCTATCCTCTATCCTATCGTATCCTCTATCCTATCTTATCCTCTGTCCTATTCTATACTCTATCCTATCCTTTCCGCCATCCTATCCTATCCTGTCCTCTATCGAATCCTATCCTCTATCCTATCCAATCCCCTATCCTATCCTCTATCCGATCCTGTCCTCTATCCTATGCTATCCTCTATAATATCGTTTCCTCTGTCCTATAATGTCCTCTATTCTATAATAACATCTATCCTATCCTATTCTCTATCCTATCCTAACCTATACTCTATCGTATCCTATCCTCTATCCTATCCAATCCTATATCCTATTCTCTATCCTATCCTATCCTCTATCGTATCCTATCCCCTATCCTATCCTATCCTCTATCCTATTCTATCCTCTATCGTATCCTATCCTCTATCCTATCCAATCTCCTATCCTATCCACTCCCCGATCCTATCCTCTATCCTACCCTTTCCTCTATCCTATCCTATCCTCTATCCTATCCTATCCTCTATCCTATCCTATCCTCTATCCTATCCTATCCTCTATCCTATCCTATACCCTATCCTATCCTATCCTCTATCCTATTCTATCCTCTATCCTATCCTATCCTCTATCGTCTCCTGTCCTCTATCCTATCCAATCCCCTATCCTATCCAATCCCCGATCCTATCCTCTATCCTACCCTTTCCTCTATCCTATCCTATCCTCTATCCTATCCTAGCCTCTATCGTATCCTATCCTGTATCCGATCCAATCCCCTATCGTATCCTCTATCCTATCCTATTCTCTATCCTATCCTCTATCCTATCGTATCCTCTATCCTATCCAATCCTATATCCTATCCTCTATCCTATCCTATCCTCTAACTTATCCTATCCTCAATCCTATCTTATCCTCTGTCCTATTCTATACTCTATCCTATCCTTTCCGCCATCATATCCTATCCTGTCATCTATCGAATCCTATCCTCTATCCTATCCAATCCCCTATCCTATCCTCTATCCGATCCTATCCTCTATCCTATCATATCTTCTATAATATCGTTTCCTCTGTCCTATAATGTCCTCTATCCTATAATATCATCTATCCTATCCTATTCTCTATCCTATCCTATCCTATCCTCTATCGTATCCTATCCTCTATCCTATCCAATCCTATATCCTATTCTCTATCCTATCCTATCCTCTATCGTATGCTATCCCCTATCCTATCCTATCCTCTATCCTATTCTATCCTCTATCCTATCCTATCCTCTATCGTCTCCTGTCCTCTATCCTATCCAATCCCCTATCCTATCCAATCCCCGATCCTATCCTCTATCCTACCCTTTCCTCTATCCTATCCTATCCTCTATCCTATCCTATCCTCTATCCTATCCTATCCTCTATCCTCTCCTATCCTCTATCCTATCCTATACCCTATCCTATCCTATCCTCTATCCTATTCTATCCTCTATCGTCTCCTGTCCTCTATCCTATCCAATCCCCTATCCTATCCAATCCCCGATCCTATCCTCTATCCTACCCTTTCCTCTATCCTATCCTATCCTCTATCCTATCCTAGCCTCTATCGTATCCTATCCTGTATCCGATCCAATCGCCTATCCTATCATATCCTCTATCCTACCCTATCCTCTATCCTATCCTATCCTCTATCCCATCCTATCCTCTATCCCATCCTATCCTCTATCCAATCCTATCCTCTATCCTATCCTATCCTTTATCCTATCCTATCCTCTATCCTATCCTATCCTTCTCTCCTATCCTATCCTCTATCCTATCCTATCCTCTATCCTATCCTATCCTTCTCTCCTATCCTATCCTCTATCCTATCCTATCCTCTATCCTATCCTATCCTCTAACTTATCCTATCCTCTATCCTATCTTATCCTCTGTCCTATTCTATACTCTATCCTATCCTTTCCGCCATCATATCCTATCCTATCCTCTATCCTATCCTATCCTCTATCCTATCCTATCCTCTATCCTATCCTATCCTTCTCTCCTATCCTATCCTCTATCCTATCCTATCCTCTATCCTATCCTATCCTCTATCCTATCCTATCCTCTATCCTATCCTGTCCTCTATCCTATAATATCATCTATCCTATCCTATTCTCTATCCTATCCTATCCTATCCTCTACCGTATCCTATCCTGTATCCGATCCAATCCCCTATCGTATCCTCTATCCTATCCTATTCTCTATCCTATCCTATCCTCTATCCTATCCTATCCTCTATCCTATCCTATCATCTATCCTATCCTATCCTCTATCCTATCCTATCCTCTATCCTATACTATCCTCTATCCTATCCTATCCTCTATCCTATCCTATCCTCTATCCTATCCTATCCTATCCTCTACCGTATCCTATTCTCTATCCTATCCTCTATCCTATCCTATCCTCTATCGTCTCCTGTCCTCTATCCTATCCAATCCCCTATCCTATCCAATCCCCGATCCTATCCTCTATCCTACCCTTTCCTCTATCCTATCCTATCCTCTATCCTATCCTATCCTATCCTCTATCCTATCCTATCCTCTATCCTATCCTATCCTTCTCTCCTATCCTATCCTCTATCCTATCCTATCCTCTATGCTATCCTATCCTCTACCGTATCCTATCCTGTATCCGATCCAATCCCCTATCCTATCCTCTATCCGATCCTATCCTCTATCCTATCCTATCCTCTATCCTATCCTATCCTCTATCCTATCCTATCATCTATCCTATCCTATCCTCTATCCTATCCTATCCTCTATCCTATACTATCCTCTATCCTATCCTATCCTCTATCCTATCCTATCCTCTATCCTATCCTATCCTATCCTCTACCGTATCCTATTCTCTATCCTATCCTCTATCCTATCCTATCCTCTATCGTCTCCTTTCCTCTATCCTATCCAATCCCCTATCCTATCCAATCCCCGATCGTATCCTCTATCCTACCCTTTCCTCTATCCTATCCTATCCTCTATCCTATCCTATCCTATCCTCTATCCTATCCTATCCTCTATCCTATCCTATCCTTCTCTCCTATCCTATCCTCTATCCTATCCTATCCTCTATGCTATCCTATCCTCTATCCTATCCTGTCCTCTATCCTATAATATCATCTATCCTATCCTATTCTCTATCCTATCCTATCCTATCCTCTACCGTATCCTATCATGTATCCGATCCAATCCCCTATCGTATCCTCTATCCTATCCTATTCTCTATCCTATCCTCTATCCTATCGTATCCTCTATCCTATCCAATCCTCTATCCTATCCTATCCTCTAACTTATCCTATCCTCTATCCTATCTTATCCTCTGTCCTATTCTATACTCTATCCTATCCTTTCCGCCATCCTATCCTATCCTGTCCTCTATCGAATCCTATCCTCTATCCTATCCAATCCCCTATCCTATCCTCTATCCGATCCTGTCCTCTATCCTATGCTATCCTCTATAATATCGTTTCCTCTGTCCTATAATGTCCTCTATTCTATAATATCATCTATCCTATCCTATTCTCTATCCTATCCTAACCTATACTCTATCGTATCCTATCCTCTATCCTATCCAATCCTATATCCTATTCTCTATCCTATCCTATCCTCTATCGTATCCTATCCCCTATCCTATCCTATTCTCTATCCTATCCTCTATCCTATCGTATCCTCTATCCTATCTTATCCTCTGTCCTATTCTATACTCTATCCTATCCTTTCCGCCATCCTATCCTATCCTGTCCTCTATCGAATCCTATCCTCTATCCTATCCAATCCCCTATCCTATCCTCTATCCGATCCTGTCCTCTATCCTATGCTATCCTCTATAATATCGTTTCCTCTGTCCTATAATGTCCTCTATTCTATAATATCATCTATCCTATCCTATTCTCTATCCTATCCTAACCTATACTCTATCGTATCCTATCCTCTATCCTATCCAATCCTATATCCTATTCTCTATCCTATCCTATCCTCTATCGTATCCTATCCCCTATCCTATCCTATCCTCTATCCTATTCTATCCTCTATCGTATCCTATCCTCTATCCTATCCAATCTCCTATCCTATCCACTCCCCGATCCTATCCTCTATCCTACCCTTTCCTCTATCCTATCCTATCCTCTATCCTATCCTATCCTCTATCCTATCCTATCCTCTATCCTATCCTATCCTCTATCCTATCCTATACCCTATCCTATCCTATCCTCTATCCTATTCTATCCTCTATCCTATCCTATCCTCTATCGTCTCCTGTCCTCTATCCTATCCAATCCCCTATCCTATCCAATCCCCGATCCTATCCTCTATCCTACCCTTTCCTCTATCCTATCCTATCCTCTATCCTATCCTAGCCTCTATCGTATCCTATCCTGTATCCGATCCAATCCCCTATCGTATCCTCTATCCTATCCTATTCTCTATCCTATCCTCTATCCTATCGTATCCTCTATCCTATCCAATCCTATATCCTATCCTCTATCCTATCCTATCCTCTAACTTATCCTATCCTCTATCCTATCTTATCCTCTGTCCTATTCTATACTCTATCCTATCCTTTCCGCCATCATATCCTATCCTGTCATCTATCGAATCCTATCCTCTATCCTATCCAATCCCCTATCCTATCCTCTATCCGATCCTATCCTCTATCCTATCATATCTTCTATAATATCGTTTCCTCTGTCCTATAATGTCCTCTATCCTATAATATCATCTATCCTATCCTATTCTCTATCCTATCCTATCCTATCCTCTATCGTATCCTATCCTCTATCCTATCCAATCCTATATCCTATTCTCTATCCTATCCTATCCTCTATCGTATGCTATCCCCTATCCTATCCTATCCTCTATCCTATTCTATCCTCTATCCTATCCTATCCTCTATCGTCTCCTGTCCTCTATCCTATCCAATCCCCTATCCTATCCAATCCCCGATCCTATCCTCTATCCTACCCTTTCCTCTATCCTATCCTATCCTCTATCCTATCCTATCCTCTATCCTATCCTATCCTCTATCCTATCCTATCCTCTATCCTATCCTATCCTCTATCCTATCCTATCCTCTATCCTATCCTATCCTCTATCCTATCCTATCCTCTATCCTATCCTATCCTCTATCCTATCCTATCCTCTATCCTATCCTATCCTCTATCCTATCCTATCCTCTATCCTATCCTATCCTCTATCCTATCCTATCCTCTATCCTATCCTATCGTCTACCGTCTCCTATCCTGTATCCGATCCAATCCCCTAGCCTATCCTCTATCCTATCCTATTCTCTATCCTATCCTCTATCCTATCGTATCCTCTATCCTATTCAATCCTCTATCCTATCCTCTATCCTATCCTCTATCCCATCCTATCCTCTAACTTATCCTATCCTCTATCCTATCTTATCCTCTATCCTATACTATACTCTATTCTATCCTTTCCGCCATCCTATCCTATCCTGTCTTCTATGTAATCCTATCCTCTATCCTATCCAATCCCCTATTCTATCCTCTATCCGATCTTATCCTCTATCATATCCTATTATCTATAATATCGTTTCCTCTGTCCTATCCTGTCCTCTATCCTATAATATCATCTATCCTATCCTATTCTCAATTCTATAGTATCCTATCCTCTATAGTATCCTATCCAATCCTATATCCTATTCTCTATCCTATCCTATTCTCAATTCTATCCTATCCTATCCTCTATAGTATCCTATCCAATCCTATATCCTATTCTCTATCCTATCCTATCCTCTATCGTATCCTATCCCCTATCCTATCCTATCCTCTATCCTATTCTATCCTCCATCCTATCCTATCCTCTATCCTATCCTATCCTCTATCCTATCCTATCCTTCTCCCCTATCCTATCCTCTACCCTATCCTATCCTCTATCCTATCCTATCCTCTATCTTATCCTGTCCTCTATCCTATCCAATCCCCTATCCTATCCAATCCCCGATCCTATCCTCTATCCTACCCTTTCCGCTATGCTATCCTATCCTCTATAATATCGTATCCTCTGTCCTATCCTTCCTCTATCCTACAATATCATCTATACTATCCTATCCTCTATCCTATCCTATCCTCTATCCTATCCTCTATCCGATCTTATCCTCTATCATATCCTATCCTCTATAATATCGTTTCCTCTGTCCTATCCTATCCTCTATCCTATAATATCCTCTATCCTGTCCAATCCTCTATCCTATCCTCTATCCTATCTTCTATCCTATCCTATCCTCTATAAGATCGTATTCTCTATAATATCGTATCCTCCATCGTATCCTATCCTCTTTCCTATAATATCATCTATCCTATCCTATCCTCTATCCTATCCAATCCCCTATCCTATCCTCTATCCTATCCTATCCTCTATCCCGTCCTATCCTCAATCCTATCCTATCCTCTATCCTATAATATCCTGTATTATATCCTATCCTCTGTCCTGTCCTCTATCCTATCCTATCCTATCCTCTATCCTATCCTCTATCCTATCCTATCCTCTATCCTATCCTATCTTCTATAATATCGTATCCTCTATCCTATCCTATCATCTACCCTATCCTATCCTCTATCCTATCCTAACTTCTATCCTATCCTATCCTCTATCGTCTCCTGTCCTCTATCCTACCCAATCCCCTATCCTATCCTCTACCCTATCCTATCCTCTATCCTATAGAATCCCCTATCCTATCCTCTACCGTATTGTATCCTCTATAATATCGTATGCTCTATCCTATCCTATCCTCTACCCTATCCTATCCTCTATCCTATCGTATCCTCTATCCTATCCTATCCTCTATCCTATCCAATCCCCTATCCTATCCTCTATCCTATCCTATCCTCTATCCCGTCCTATCCTCAATCCTATCCTATCCACTATCCTATAATATCCTGTATTATATCCTATCCTCTGTCCTGTCCTCTATCCTATCCTATCCTCTATCCTATCCTATCCTATCCTATCCTATCCTATCCTATCCTATCCTATATCCTATCCTATCCTCTATTCTGTCCAATCCCCTATCCTATCCTCTATACGATCCTATCCTCTATCCTATCCTATCCTCTAACCTATCCTATCCTCTATCCTTTCCTGTCCTCTATCATATCCTATCCTCTACTCTATCCTATCCTCTATCGTATCCTATCCTCTATCCTATCCTATCCTGTATAATATCGTATCCTCTATCCTATCCTATCCTCTACCCTATCCTATTCTCTATCCTATCCTATCCTCTATCCTATCCTATCCTCTATCGTCTCCTGTCCTCTATCCTACCCAATCCCCTATCCTATCCTCTACCCTATCCTATCCTCTATCCTATCTTATCCTCTATCCTATCCTATCCTCTATCCTATCCCATCCTCTATCCTATCCTATCCTCTATCCTATCCAATCCCCTATCCTATCCTCTATCCTATCCTATCCTCTATCCTATCTTCTACCCAATCCTATCCTCTATAAGATCGTATTCTCTATAATATCGTATCCTCCATCGTATCCTATCCTCTTTCCTATCCTATTCTCTATCCTATCCTATCGTCTATCGTCTCCTATCCTCTATCCTATCCAATCCCCTATCCTATCCTCTATCCTATCCTAATCTCCATTCTATCCTCTCTCCTATCCTATCCTCTATCCTATCCAATCCCCTATCCTATCCAATCCCCTATCCAATTCTCTATCGTATCCTATCCTTCTCTCCTATCCTATCCTCTATCCTATCCTATCCTCTATCCTATCCTATCCTCTATCCTATCCTGTCCTCTATCCTATAATATCATCTATCCTGTCCTATTCTCTATCCTATCCTATCCTATCCTCTACCGTATCCTATCCTGTATCCGATCCAATCCCCTATCGTATCCTCGATCCTATCCTATTCTCTGTCCTATCCTCTATCCTAACGTACCCTCTATCCTATCCAATCCTCTATCCTATCCTTTATCCTATCCTATCCTCTAACTTATCATATCCTCTATCTTCTCCTGTCCTCTATCCTATCCAATCCCCTATCCTATCCAATCCCCGATCCTATCCTCTATCCTACCCTTTCCGCTATGCTATCCTATCCTCTATAATATCGTATCCTCTGTCCTATCCTTCCTCTATCCTACAATATCATCTATCCTATCCTATCCTCTATCCTATCCTATCCTCTATCATATCCTATCCTCTATCCTATCCTATCCTCTATCCTATCCTATCCTCTATCCTATCCTATCCTCTATCCTATCCTATCCTCTATCCTATCCTCTATCCTATCCTCTATCCTATCCTATCCTCTATCCTATCCTATCCTCTATGCTATCCTATCCTGTATCCTATCCTATCCTCTATCCTATCGTATCCTCTATCCTATCCTATCCTGTATCCTATCCTGTACTCTATCCTATAATATCATCTATAATATCCTATTCTCTATCCTATCCTATCCTATCCTCTATCGTCTCCTGTCCTCTATCCTATCAAATCGCCTATCCTATCCAATTCCCGATCCTATCCTCTATCCTACCCTTTCCTCTATCCTATCCTATCCTCTACCCTATCCTATCCTCTATCCTATCCTATCCTCTATCCTATCCTATCCTCTATCGTCTCCTGTCCTCTATCCTACCCAATCCCCTATCCTATCCTCTACCCTATCCTATCCTCTATCCTATAGAATCCCCTATCCTATCCTCTACCGTATTGTATCCTCTATAATATCGTATCCTCTATCCTATCCTATCCTCTACCCTATCCTATCCTCTATCCTATCCTATCCTCTATCCTATCCTATCCTCTATCCTATCCCATCCTCTATCCTATCCTATCCTCTATCCTATCCAATCCCCTATCCTATCCTCTATCCTATCCTGTATGCTATCCTATCCTCTATCCTCTCCTATCGTCTATCCTATCCTATCCTCTACCTTATCCTATCCTCTATCCTATCCTATCCTCTATCCTATCCTATCCTCTATCCTATCCTATCCTCTATTCTATCCTATCCTCTATCCTATCCTATTCTCTATCGTCTCCTGTCCTCTATCCTATCCAATCCTCTATCCTATCCAATCCCCGATCCTATCCTATATCCTACCCTTTCCTCTATCCTATCCTATCCTCTATCCTATCCTATCCTATCCTCTATCCTATCCTATCCTCTATCCTATCCTATCCTTCTCTCCTATCCTATCCTCTATCCTATCCTATCCTCTATGCTATCCTATCCTCTATCCTATCCTGTCCTCTATCCTATAATATCATCTATCCTATCCTATTCTCTATCCTATCCTATCCTATCCTCTACCGTATCCTATCCTGTATCCGATCCAATCCCCTATCGTATCCTCTATCCTATCCTATTCTCTATCCTATCCTCTATCCTATCGTATCCTCTATCCTATCCAATCCTATATCCTATCCTGTATCCTATCCTATCCTCTAACTTATCCTATCCTCTATCCTATCTTATCCTCTGTCCTATTCTATACTCTATCCTATCCTTTCCGCCATCATATCCTATCCTGTCATCTATCGAATCCTATCCTCTATCCTATCCAATCCCCTATCCTATCCTCTATCCGATCCTATCCTCTATCCTATCATATCTTCTATAATATCGTTTCCTCTGTCCTATAATGTCCTCTATCCTATAATATCATCTATCCTATCCTATCCTATTCTCTATCCTATCCTATCCTCTATCGTATCCTATCCTCTATCCTATCCAATCCTATATCCTATTCTCTATCCTATCCTATCCTCTATCGTATCCTATCCCCTATCCTTTCCTATCCTCTATCCTATTCTATCCTCTATCCTATCCTATCCTCTATCGTCTCCTGTCCTCTATCATATCCAATCCCCTATCCTATCCAATCCCCGATCCTATCCTCTATCCTACCCTTTCCTCTATCCTATCCTATCCTCTATCCTATCCTATCCTCTATCCTATCCTATCCTCTATCCTATCCTATCCTCTATCCTATCCTATCCTCTATCCTCTATCCTATCCTATCCTCTATCCTATCCTATCCTCTATCCTATCCTATCGTCTACCGTCTCCTATCCTGTATCCGATCCAATCCCCTAGCCTATCCTCTATCCTATCCTATTCTCTATCCTATCCTCTATCCTATCGTATCCTCTATCCTATTCAATCCTCTATCTTCTCCTCTATCCTATCCTCTATCCCATCCTATCCTCTGACTTATCCTATCCTCTATCCTATCTTATCCTCTATCCTATACTATACTCTATTCTATCCTTTCCGCCATCCTATCCTATCCTGTCTTCTATCTAATCCTATCCTCTATCCTATCCAATCCCCTATTCTATCCTCTATCCGATCTTATCATCTATCATATCCTATCCTCTATAATATCGTTTCCTCTGTCCTATCCTGTCCTCTATCCTATAATATCATCTATCCTATCCTATTCTCAATTCTATAGTATCCTATCCTCTATAGTATCCTATCCAATCCTATATCCTATTCTCTATCCTATCCTATTCTCAATTCTATGCTATCCTATCCTCTATAGTATCCTATCCAATCCTATATCCTATTCTCTATCCTATCCTATCCTCTATCGTATCCTATCCCCTATCCTATCCTATCCTCTATCTTATTCTATCCTCCATTCTATCCTATCCTCTATCCTATCCTATCCTCTATCCTATCCTATCCTTCTCCCCTATCCTATCCTCTATCCTATCCTATCCTCTATCCTATCCTATCCTCTATCTTATCCTGTCCTCTATCCTATAATATCGTCTATCCTATCATATCCTATCCTCTACCGTATCCTATCCTGTATCCGATCCAATCCCCTATCGTATCCTCTATCCTATCCTATTCTCTGTCCTATCCTCTATCCTAACGTATCCTCTATCCTATCCAATCCTCTATCGTATCCTCTATCCTATCCTATCCTCTAACTTATCCTATCCTCTATCTTCTCCTGTCCTCTATCCTATCCAATCCCCTATCCTATCCAATCCCCGATCCTATCCTCTATGCTACCCTTTCCGCTATGCTATCCTATCCTCTATAATATCGTATCCTCTGTCCTATCCTTCCTCTATCCTACAATATCATCTATACTATCCTATCCTCTATCCTATCCTATCCTCTATCCTATCCTCTATCCGATCTTATCCTCTATCATATCCTATCCTCTATAATATCGTTTCCTCTGTCCTATCCTATCCTCTATCCTATCCTATCCTCTATCCTATCCTATCCTCTATCCTATCCTATCCTCTATCCTATCCTATCCTCTATCCTATTCTATCCTCTATCCTATCCTATCCTCTATCCTATCCTCTATCCTATCCTATCCTGTATCCTATAATATCATCTATCCTACGCTATTCTCTATCCTATCCCATCCTCTTCCCTAACCCATACTCTATCCTATCATATCCTCTATCCTATCCTATCCACTATCCTATGCTATACTCTTTCCTATCCTATTCTCTATCCTATCCTATCCACTATCCTATGCTATCCTCTTTCCTATCCTATTCTCTATCCTATCCTATCCTCTATCCTATCCTATACTCTATCGTATCCTGTCCCCTATCCTATCCAATCCTTTATCCTATCCTCTATCCTATCCTATCCTCTATCCTTTCCTATCCTCTATCCTATCCTATCCTGTATCCTATCCTATCCTCTAACGTATCCTATCCTTAATCCTATCCTATCCTCCATGCTATCCTATCCTCTATCCTATCCTATCATTAATCCTATCCTATCCTCTATGCTATCCTATCCTCTATCCTATCCTATCCTATCCTCTATCCTCTATCCTATCCAATCCTCTATCCTATACTCTATCCTATCCTCTATCATATGCTATCCTCAATCGAATCCTATCCTATCCTCTATCCTATCCTATCCTCTATCCTATAATATCATCTATCCTACGCTATTCTCTATCCTATCCCATCCTCTTCCCTAACCCATACTCTATCCTATCATATCCTCTATCCTATCCTATCCACTATCCTATCCTATCCTATCCTCTATCCTATAATATAATCTATCCTACGCTATTCTCTATCCTATCCCATCCTCTTCCCTATCCCATACTCTATCCTATCATATCCTCTATCCTATCCTATCCACTATCCTATCCTATCCTCTTTCCTATCCTATTCTCTATCCTATCCTATCCTCTATCCTATCCTATACTTTATCGTATCCTGTCCTCTATCCTATCCAATCCTTTATATTATCCTCTATCCTATCCTATCCTCTATCCTTTCCTATCCTCTATCCTATCCTATCCTCTATCCTATCCTATCCTCTAACCTATCCTATCCTTAATCCTATCCTATCCTCCATGCTACCCTATCCTCTATCCTATCCTATCATATCATCTATCGTATCCTATCATCCATGCTATCCTATCCTCTATCCTTTCCTATCATATCATCTATCCTATCCTATCCTCTATCCTATCCTATCCTCTATCCTATCCAATCCTCTATCCTGTCCTCTATCCCGTCCTGTCCTCTATCCTATCCTATCGTCAATCCTATAATATCACCTATCCTATCCTATCCTCTATCCTATCCTATCCTCTATCCTATCCTATCCTCTATCCTATCCTGTACTCTATCCTATCCCATCCTCTATCCTATCCTATCCCCTATAATATCGTATCCTCTATCCTATAATATCATCTATCCTATCCTATTCTCTATCCTATCCTATCCTCTATCCTATCCTGTCCTCTATCCTATCCTATCCTCTATCCTATAATATCCTCTATAATATCGTATCCTCTATCCTATCCTATCCTCAATCCTATCCTATCCTATCCTCTGTCCTATAATATCCTCTATCCTATCCTATCCTCTATCCTATCCTATCCTCCATCCTATCCTGTCCTCTATCCTATCCTGTATCCTATCCTATCCTCTATCCTATCCTGTACTCTATCCTATCCCATCCTCTAAACTATCCAATCCTCTATCCTGTCCTCTATCCCGTCCTGTCCTCTATCCTATCCTATCGTCAATCCTATAATATCATCTATCCTATCCTATCCTCTATCCTATCCTATCCTCTATCCTATCCTATCCTCTATCCTATCCTATCCTCTATCCTATCCTATCCTCTATCCTATCCTATCCTCTATCCTATCCTATCCTCTATCCTATCCTATCCTCTATCCTATCCTATCCTCTATCCTATCCTATCCTCTATCCTATCCTCTATCCTATCCTATCCTGTATCCTATAATATCATCTATCCTACGCTATTCTCTATCCTATCCCATCCTCTTCCCTAACCCATACTCTATCCTATCATATCCTCTATCCTATCCTATCCACTATCCTATGCTATACTCTTTCCTATCCTATTCTCTATCCTATCCTATCCACTATCCTATGCTATCCTCTTTCCTATCCTATTCTCTATCCTATCCTATCCTCTATCCTATCCTATACTCTATCGTATCCTGTCCCCTATCCTATCCAATCCTTTATCCTATCCTCTATCCTATCCTATCCTCTATCCTTTCCTATCCTCTATCCTATCCTATCCTGTATCCTATCCTATCCTCTAACGTATCCTATCCTTAATCCTATCCTATCCTCCATGCTATCCTATCCTCTATCCTATCCTATCCTTAATCCTATCCTATCCTCTATGCTATCCTATCCTCTATCCTATCCTATCCTATCCTCTATCCTCTATCCTATCCAATCCTCTATCCTATACTCTATCCTATCCTCTATCATATGCTATCCTCAATCGAATCCTATCCTATCCTCTATCCTATCCTATCCTCTATCCTATAATATCATCTATCCTACGCTATTCTCTATCCTATCCCATCCTCTTCCCTAACCCATACTCTATCCTATCATATCCTCTATCCTATCCTATCCACTATCCTATCCTATCCTCTTTCCTCTCCCATTCTCTATCCTATTCTATCCTCTATCCTATCCTATACTCTATCGTATCCGGTCCCCTATCCTATCCAATCCTTTATCCTATCCTCTATCCTATCCTATCCTTAATCCTATCCTATCCTCCATGCTATCCTATCCTCTATCCTATCCTATCCTATCCTCTATCGTATCCTATCCTCTATCCAATCCAATCCTCTATCCTGTCCTCTATCCGTCCTGACCTCTATCCTATTCTATCGTCAATCCTATCCTATCCTCTATGCTATCCTATCCTCTATCCTATCCTATCGTCTATCCTATCCTATCCTCTATCCTATCCTATCCTCTATCCTATCCTATCCACTATCCTATCCTATCCTCTATCCTATCCTATCCTCTATCCTATCCTATCCTCTATGCTATCCTATCCTCTATCCTATCCTATCGTCTATTCTATCCTATCCTCTATTCTATCCTATCCTCTATCCTATCCTATCCACTATCCTATCCTATCCTCTATCCTATCCTATCCTCTATCCTATCCTATCCTCTATCCTATCCTATCCTCTATCCTATCCTATCCTCTATCCTATCCTATCCTCTATCCTATCCTCGATCCTATCCTATCCTCTATCCTATAATATCATCTATCCTATCCTCTTCCGTATCCTATCCTATCCTCTATAATATCGTATCCTGTATCCTATCCTGTCCTCTTTCCTATCCTATCCTCAATCTTATCCTATCCTCTATCATATCGTATCCTCTATCCTATCCAATCCTCTATCCTTTCCGATCCTCTATCCTATCGTATCCTCTATAATATCGTATCCTCTATCATATCCTATCCTCTTTCCTATAATATCATTTATCCTATCCTATTCCCTAGCCTATCATATCCTCTATCCTATCCTAACCTCTATCCTATCCTATCCTCGTTCCTATCCTATCCTCGTTCCTATCCTATCCTCAATTCTATCCTATACTCCATCCTATCCTATCCGCTATCCTATCCTATCCTCTATCCTATCCAATCCTCTATCCTATTATCTATCCTATTCTGTATCCAATCCTATCCTATTTCGCCTCCTATCCTCTATCCTATCCAATCCCCTATCCTATCCTCTATCCTATCCTTTCCACTATCCTATTCTTTCCTCTATCCTATCCTATCCTCTAGAAGATCGTATCCTCTATCCTATCCAATCCTCTATCCTATTATCTATCCTATTCTGTATCCAATCCTATCCTATTTCGCCTCCTATCCTCTATCGTATCCTATCCCCTATCCTAACCTATACTCTATCCTATTCTATCCTCTATCCTATCCTATCCTCTTCTCTATCCTATCCTATCGTCTATAATATCGTATCCTCTGTCCTATCCTTGCTCTATCCTATAATATCATATATCCTATCCTATTCTTTATCCTATCCCATCCTATCTTCTATCGTATCCTGTCCTCTATCCTATCCAATCCTCTATCCTATCCTCTATCCTATCCTCTATCCTATCCTCTATCCTATCCTATCCTCTATCCTATCCTATCCTCTATCCTATCCTCTCCTCTATCCTATCCTATCCTCTTTCCTATCCTATCCTCAATCCTATCCTATCCACTATCCTATCCTATCCTCTATCCTATCCTATCCTCTATCCTACCCTACCCTCTATAATATCGTATCCTCTATCATATCATATCCTCTTTCCTATAATATCATCTATCCTATCCAATCGCCTATCCTATCCTGTATCCTATCCTATTCTCTATGCTATCCTCTATCCTATCCTATCCACTATCCTATCCTATCCTTTATCCTATCCTATCCTCTCTCCAATCCTATCATCAATCCTATCGTATCGAATATCCTATCCTATCCTCTATCCTATCCTATCCTCTATCCTATCCTTTCCTCTGTCCTATCCTGTCCTCTATCCTATAATATCATCTATCCTATCCTATCCTCTATCCTATCCTATCCTCTATCCTATCGTATCCTCTATCCTATCATATCCTCTATACTATCCTATTCTCTATCGTATCTTCTATTCCATCCAATCCTCTATCGTATCCTATCCTCTATCCGATCCAATCCTATATCCTATACTCAATCCTATCCTATCCTCTATCCTATCCTATCCTCTATCCTATCCTATACTCTATCCTATCCTTTGCCGCTATCCTATCTGATCCTCTATCCTATGCTATCCTCAATTCTATCCTATCCTATCCTCCATCCTATCCTCATTCCTATCCTCAATGATATCCTATCCTATCCCCTAACCTATCCTATCCTCTATCCTATCCTCTATGCTATCCTATCTTCTATCCTCTCCTATCCTCTATCCTATTCTATCCTCTATCTTATGTTATCCTCTATCGTCTCCTAACCTCGAGCCCATCCAATCCTCTATCCTATCCTCTATCCTATCCTATCAGCTATCTTATCCAATCCCCTATCATATTCTCTATCCTATCCTATTCTCTGTGCTATCCTCTATCCTATCCTATCCTCTATCCTATCCCATTCTCTATCCTATCCTATCCTCTATCCTATCCTATCCTCTATCCTATCCTATCCGCTATCCTATCCTATCCTCTATCATATCCTATCCTCTATCGTATCCTATCCGTATCCGATCCAATCCCCTATCCTATCCTATCCTCTATCCTACCCTATCCTCTATCCTATCCTATCCTCTATCCCATAATATCATATATCCTATGGTATCCTCTACCCTATCCTATCCTCTGTCCTACCCTACCCTGTATCCTATCCTCTATCCTATCCTATTCTCAATCCTATCCTATCTTCTATGCTATCCTATCCTCTATCCTGTCCTATCCTCTATCCTGTCCTATCCTCTATCCTATCCTCTATCCTATCCTATCGTCTATCCTATCCTACCCTCTATCCTATCCTATCCTCTTTCCTATCCTATCCTCTATCCTATCCTCTATCCTATCGTATCCTCTATCCTATCCCATACTCTGCCCTATCCTATACTCTATCCTATCATATCCTCTCTCCTATCCTATCCACTATCCTACAATATCCTCTATCCTATCCTATACTCTACCCTATCCTATCCTCTATAATATCTTATCCTCTATCCTATACTATCCTCTATCCCATCATATCATCTCTCCTATGCTATCCTCTACCCTATCCTATCCTCTGTCCTACCCTATCCTGTATCCTATCCTCTATCCTATCCTATCCTCTATCCGATCCTATCCTCTATCCTATCCTATCCTCAACCCTATCCTATCCTCAATTCCATCCTATACTCCATGCTATCCTATCTGCTATCCTATCCTATCCTCTATAATATCGTATCCTCTATCATATCCTATCCTCTTTCCTATAATACCATCTATCCTATCCTATTCCCTATCCTATCCTATCCTCTATCCTATCCTATCCTCTATCCTATCCTATCGTCAACCCTATCCTATCCTCAATTCTATCCTATACTCCATCCTATCCTATCCGCTATCCTATCCTATCCTCTATAATATCGTATCCTCTATCATATCCTATCCTCTATCCTATAATATCCTCTATCCTATCCAATCCACTATCCTATCCTCTATCCTATTCTCTATCCAATCCTATCCTCCTTCGTCTCCTATCCTCTATCCTATCCAATCCTCTGTCCTATCCTCTATCCTATCCTTTCCACTATCCTATCCTTTCCTCTATCCTATCCAGTCCTCTATCCTATCCTATCCTCTATCCTATCCAATCCCCTATCCTATCCTCTATCCTATCCTATCCTCTATCCTATCCTATCCTCTATCCTATCCAATCCCCTATCCTATCCTCTATCCTATCCTATCATCTATCCTATCCAATCCCCTATCGTATTCTCTATCCTATCCAATACTCGATCCTATTCTATCCTCTATCCTATCCTATCCTCTTCTCTATCCTATCCTATCGTCTATAATATCGTATCCTCTGTCCTATCCTTGCTCTATCCTATAATATCATATATCCTATCCTATTCTTTATCCTATCCCATCCTATCTTCTATCGTATCCTGTCCTCTATCCTATCCAATCCTCTATCCTATCCTCTATCCTATCCTCTATCCTATCCTCTATCCTATCCTATCCTCTATCCTATCCTATCCTCTATCCTATCCTCTCCTCTATCCTATCCTATCCTCTTTCCTATCCTATCCTCAATCCTATCCTATCCACTATCCTATCCTATCCTCTATCCTATCCTATCCTCTATCCTACCCTACCCTCTATAATATCGTATCCTCTATCATATCATATCCTCTTTCCTATAATATCATCTATCCTATCCAATCGCCTATCCTATCCTGTATCCTATCCTATTCTCTATGCTATCCTCTATCCTATCCTATCCACTATCCTATCCTATCCTTTATCCTATCCTATCCTCTCTCCAATCCTATCATCAATCCTATCGTATCGAATATCCTATCCTATCCTCTATCCTATCCTATCCTCTATCCTATCCTTTCCTCTGTCCTATCCTGTCCTCTATCCTATAATATCATCTATCCTATCCTATCCTCTATCCTATCCTATCCTCTATCCTATCGTATCCTCTATCCTATCATATCCTCTATACTATCCTATTCTCTATCGTATCTTCTATTCCATCCAATCCTCTATCGTATCCTATCCTCTATCCGATCCAATCCTATATCCTATACTCAATCCTATCCTATCCTCTATCCTTTCCTATCCTCTATCCTATCCTATACTCTATCCTATCCTTTGCCGCTATCCTATCTGATCCTCTATCCTATGCTATCCTCAATTCTATCCTATCCTATCCTCCATCCTATCCTCATTCCTATCCTCAATGATATCCTATCCTATCCCCTAACCTATCCTATCCTCTATCCTATCCTCTATGCTATCCTATCTTCTATCCTCTCCTATCCTCTATCCTATCCTAACCTCTATCTTATGTTATCCTCTATCGTCTCCTAACCTCGAGCCCATCCAATCCTCTATCCTATCCTCTATCCTATCCTATCCGATCCTCCATCCTATCCTATTCTCTATAATATCGTATCCGCTATCATATCCTATCCTCTTTCCTATAACATCATCTACCCTATCCGAATCTCTTTCCTATCCTATCCTCTTTCCTATCCTATCCTCAATCCTATCCTATCAGCTATCTTATCCAATCCCCTATCATATTCTCTATCCTATCCTATTCTCTGTGCTATCCTCTATCCTATCCTATCCTCTATCCTATCCCATTCTCTATCCTATCCTATCCTCTATCCTATCCTATCCTCTATCCTATCCTATCCGCTATCCTATCCTATCCTCTATCATATCCTATCCTCTATCGTATCCTATCCGTATCCGATCCAATCCCCTATCCTATCCTATCCTCTATCCTACCCTATCCTCTATCCTATCCTATCCTCTATCCCATCCTATCCTATATATCCTATCCTATCCTCTATCCTATCCTATCCTCTATCCTATCCTATCCTCTATCATATCCTATCCTCTATCCTATCCTATCGTCTATCCTATCCTATCCTCTATCCTATCCTATCCTCTTTCCTATCCTATCCTCTAGCCTATCCCATCCTATATCGTATCCTCTACCCTATCCTATCCTCTATAATATCTTATCCTCTATCCTATCCCATTCTCTGTCCTATCCTATCCTCTTTCCTATCCTATCCTCTATCCTATCCAATCCTATATCGTATCCTCTATCCTATCCTATCCTCTATCCTATCCTATCCTCTATCCTATCCTATCCTCTATCCTATCCTATCCTCTTTCCTATCCTATCCTCTAGCCTATCCCATCCTATATCGTATCCTCTATCCTATCCTATCCTCTATCCTATCCTATCCTCTATCCTATCCTATCCTCTATCCTATCCAAACCTCAATCCTATCCTATCCTCTATCCTATCCTATCCCCCTATCCTATCCTATCCTCTATCCTATCCTATCCTCTATCCTATCCTATCCGCTATCCTATCCTATCCTCTATCATATCCGATCCTCTATCGTATCCTATCCGTATCCGATCCAATCCCCTATCCTATCCTATCCTCTATCCTACCCTATCCTCTATCCTATCCTATCCTCTATTCCATCCTATCCTATATATCCTATCCTATCCTCTATCCTATCCTATCCTCTATCCTATCCTATCCTCTACCATATCCAATCCTCTATCCTATCCTATCGTCTATCCTATCCTATCCTCTATCCTATCCTATCCTCTACCCTATCCTATCCTCTATAATATCTTATCCTCTATCCTATCCCATTCTCTGTCCTATCCTATCCTCTTTCCTATCCTATCCTCTATCCTATCCAATCCTATATCGTATCCTCTATCCTATCCTATCCTCTATCCTATCCTATCCTCTATCCTATCCTATCCTCTTTCCTATCCTATCCTCTAGCCTATCCAATCCTATATCGTATCCTATATCCTATCCTATCCTATATCCTATCCTATCCTCTATCCTATCCAAACCTCTATCCTATCCTATCCATTATCGTATCCTATCCTCTATCCTATCCTATCCTCTATCCTATCCTATCCTCTATCCTATCCTATCCTCTATCCTATCCTATCCTCTATCCTATCCTCTCCTCTATCCTATCCTATCCTCTTTCCTATCCTATCCTCAATCCTATCCTATCCACTATCCTATCCTGTCCTCTATCCTATCCTATCCTCTATCCTACCCTATCCTCTATAATATCGTATCCTCTATCATATCATATCCTCTTTCCTATAATGTCATCTATCCTATCCAATCGCCTATCCTATCCTGTATCCTATCCTATTCTCTATGCTATCCTCTATCCTATCCTATCCACTATCCTATCCTATCCTTTATCCTATCCTATCCTCTCTAAAATCCTATCCTCAATCCTATCGTATCGAATATCCTATCCTATCCTCTATCCTATCCTATCCTCTATCCTATCCTGTCCTCTATCCTATAATATCCTCTATCCTATCCTATCCTCTATCCTATCCTATCCTCTATCCTATCCTATCCTCTATCCTATCCTATCCTCTATCCTATCCTCTCCTCTATCCTATCCTATCCTCTTTCCTATCCTATCCTCAATCCTATCCTATCCACTATCCTATCCTGTCCTCTATCCTATCCTATCCTCTATCCTACCCTATCCTCTATAATATCGTATCCTCTATCATATCATATCCTCTTTCCTATAATGTCATCTATCCTATCCAATCGCCTATCCTATCCTGTATCCTATCCTATTCTCTATGCTATCCTCTATCCTATCCTATCCACTATCCTATCCTATCCTTTATCCTATCCTATCCTCTCTAAAATCCTATCCTCAATCCTATCGTATCGAATATCCTATCCTATCCTCTATCCTATCCTATCCTCTATCCTATCCTGTCCTCTATCCTATAATATCATCTATCCTATCCTATCCTCTATCCTATCCTATACTCTATCCTATCCTTTGCCGCTATCCTATCTGATCCTCTATCCTATCCTATCCTCCATCCTACCGTATCCTCTTTCCTATAATATCATCTATCCTATCCAATCCTCTATCCTATCCTCTATCCTATCCTATCCGATCCTCCATCCTATCCTATTCTCTATAATATCGTATCCGCTATCATATCCTATCCTCTTTCCTATAACATCATCTACCCTATCCGAATCTCTTTCCTATCCTATCCTCTTTCCTATCCTATCCTCAATCCTATCCTATCATCTATCCTATCCAATCCCCTATCATATTCTCTATCCTATCCTATTCTCTGTGCTATCCTCTATCCTATCCAATCCCCTATCATATTCTCTATCCTATCCTATTCTCTGTGCTATCCTCTATCCTATCCTATCCTCTATCCTATCCCATTCTCTATCCTATCCTATCCTCTTTCCTACCCTATCCTCTATCCTATCCCATCCTATATCGTATCCTCTATCCTATCCTATCCTCTATCCTATCCTATCCTCTATCCTATCCAAACCTCAATCCTATCCTATCCTCTATCCTATCCTATCCCCCTATCCTATCCTATCCTCTATCCTATCCTATCCTCTACCCTATCCTATCCTCTATAATATCTTATCCTCTATCCTATCCCATTCTCTATCCTATCCTATCCTCTTTCCTATCCTATCCTCTATCCTATCCAATCCTATATCGTATCCTCTATCCTATCCTATCCTCTATCCTATCCTATCCTCTATCCTATCCTATCCTCTTTCCTATCCTATCCTCTATCCTATCCAATCCTATATCGTATCCTATATCCTATCCTATCCTCTATCCTATCCTATCCTCTATCCTATCCAAACCTCTATCCTATCCTATCCACTATCCTATCCTATCCTCTATCCTATCCTATCCTCTATCCTATCCTATCCTCTATCCTATCCTATCCTCTCTCCAATCCTATCCTCAATCCTATCCTATCCTCTATCCTATCCTATTCTCTGTGCTATCCTCTATCATATCCTATCCTCTATCCTATCCCATTCTCTATCCTATCCTATCGTCTTTCCTATCCTATTCTCTATCCTATCCTATCCTTTATCCTATCCTATCCTCTCTCCAATCCTATCGTCTTTCCTATCCTATTCTCTATCCTATCCTGTCCTCTATCCTATCCTATCCTCTATCCTATCGTATCGTCTTTCCTATCCTATTCTCTATCCTATCGTATCCACTTTCCTATAATACCATCTATCCTATCCTATTCTCTATCGTCTCCTAGCCTGTATCCTATCCAATCTCCTATCCTATCCTATCCTCTATTCTATCCTATCCTCTATCCTATCCTATCCTGAATCCTATCCTATCCTCTATCCTATCCTATCCTCTATCCTATCATATCCTCTATCCTCTATCCTTTCCAATCCTCTATCCTATAATCTATCCTATCCTCTATCATATGCTATCCTCAATCGAATCCTATCCTATCCTCTATCCTATAATATCATCTATCCTACGCTATTCTCTATCCTATCCCATCCTCTTCCCTATCCCATACTCTATCCTATCATATCCTCTATCCTATCCTATCCACTATCCTATCCTATCCTCTTTCCTATCCTATTCTCTATCCTATCCTATCCTCTATCCTATCCTATACTCTATCATTTCCTATCCTCTATCCCATCCAATCCTCTATCCTATCCTCTATCCTATCCTATCCTATCCTCCATCCTATCCTATTCTCTATAATATCGTATCCGCTATCATATCCTATCCTCTTTCCTATAACATCATCTACCCTATCCGAATCTCTTTCCTATCCTATCCTCTTTCCTGTCCTATCCTCAATCCTATCCTATCATCTATCCTATCCAATCCACTATCCTATCCTATCCTCTATCCTATGCTATCCTCTATCCTACCCTATCCTCTATAATATCGTATCCTCTATCATATCATATCCTCTTTCCTATAATATCATCTATCCTATCCAATCGCCTATCCTATCCTGTATCCTACCCTATTCTCTATGCTATCCTCTATCCTATCCTATCCACTATTCTATCCTATCCTTTATCCTATCCTATCCTCTCTCCAATCCTATCTTCAATCCTATCGTATCCAATATCCTATCCTATCCTCTATCCTATCCTATCCTCTATCCTATCCTATCCTCCATCCTATCGTATCCTCTATACTATCGTATCCTCTATCCTATCCTATCCTCTATCCTATCCAATCCCCTATCCTATCCTCTATCCGATCTTATCCTCTATCCTATCCTATCCTCTATAATATCGTTTCCTCTGTCCTATCCTGTCCTCTATCCTATAATATCATCTATCCTATCCTATCCTCTATCCTATCCTATCCTCTATCCTATCGTATCCTCTATCCTATCATATCCTCTATACTATCCTATTCTCTATCGTATCTTCTATTCCATCCAATCCTCTATCGTATCCTATCCTCTATCCTATCCAATCCTATATCCTATACTCAATCCTATCATATCCTCTATCCTATCCTATCCTCTATCTTATGCTATCCCCTATCCTATCCTATCCTCCATCCTACCCTATCCTCTATCCTATCCTATCCTCTATCCCATCCTATCCAATATCCTATCCTATTCTCTATCATATCCTATCCTGTATCCTATCCTATCGTCTATCCTACCCTATCCTCTATCCTATCCTATCCTCTACCCTATCCTATCCTCTATAATATCTTATCCTCTATCCTATCCCATTCTCTATCCTATCCTATCCTCTTTCCTATCCTATCCACTATCCTATCCTATCCTCTATCCTATCCTATCCTCTATCCTATCCTATCCTCTATCCTATCCTATCCTCTATCCTATCCTATCCTCTATCCTATCCTATCCTCTATCCTATCCTATCCTCTATCCTATCCTATCCTCTATCCTATCCTCTCCTCTATCCTATCCTATCCTCTACCCTATCCTATTATCTATTATATCCTATCCTCTATCCTATCCTATCCTCTATCCTATCCTATCCTATATCCTATCCTATCTTCTATCCTATCTTCTATCCTATCCTATCCTCAATCCTATCCTATCCTCTATCCTATCCTATCCTCTTTCCTATCCTATTCTCTATCCTATCCTATCCTCTATCCTATCGTATCCTCTATCCTATCCTATCCTATATCCTATCCTATCTTCTATACTATCCTATCCTCAATCCTATCCTATCCTCTATCCTATCCTATCCTCTATCCTATCCTATCCTCTATCCTATCCTATCCTCTTTCCTATCCTATCCTCTAGCCTATCCCATCCTATATCGTATCCTCTATCCTATCCTATCCTCTATCCTATCCTATCCTCTATCCTATCCTATCCTCTATCCTATCCAAACCTCAATCCTATCCTATCCTCTATCCTATCCTATCCCCCTATCCTATCCTATCCTCTATCCTATCCTATCCTCTATCCTATCCTATCCGCTATCCTATCCTATCCTCTATCATATCCGATCCTCTATCGTATCCTATCCGTATCCGATCCAATCCCCTATCCTATCCTATCCTCTATCCTACCCTATCCTCTATCCTATCCTATCCTCTATTCCATCCTATCCTATATATCCTATCCTATCCTCTATCCTATCCTATCCTCTATCCTATCCTATCCTCTACCATATCCAATCCTCTATCCTATCCTATCGTCTATCCTATCCTATCCTCTATCCTATCCTATCCTCTACCCTATCCTATCCTCTATAATATCTTATCCTCTATCCTATCCCATTCTCTGTCCTATCCTATCCTCTTTCCTATCCTATCCTCTATCCTATCCAATCCTATATCGTATCCTCTATCCTATCCTATCCTCTATCCTATCCTATCCTCTATCCTATCCTATCCTCTTTCCTATCCTATCCTCTAGCCTATCCAATCCTATATCGTATCCTATATCCTATCCTATCCTATATCCTATCCTATCCTCTATCCTATCCAAACCTCTATCCTATCCTATCCATTATCGTATCCTATCCTCTATCCTATCCTATCCTCTATCCTATCCTATCCTCTATCCTATCCTATCCTCTATCCTATCCTATCCTCTATCCTATCCTCTCCTCTATCCTATCCTATCCTCTTTCCTATCCTATCCTCAATCCTATCCTATCCACTATCCTATCCTGTCCTCTATCCTATCCTATCCTCTATCCTACCCTATCCTCTATAATATCGTATCCTCTATCATATCATATCCTCTTTCCTATAATGTCATCTATCCTATCCAATCGCCTATCCTATCCTGTATCCTATCCTATTCTCTATGCTATCCTCTATCCTATCCTATCCACTATCCTATCCTATCCTTTATCCTATCCTATCCTCTCTAAAATCCTATCCTCAATCCTATCGTATCGAATATCCTATCCTATCCTCTATCCTATCCTATCCTCTATCCTATCCTGTCCTCTATCCTATAATATCATCTATCCTATCCTATCCTCTATCCTATCCTATACTCTATCCTATCCTTTGCCGCTATCCTATCTGATCCTCTATCCTATCCTATCCTCCATCCTACCGTATCCTCTTTCCTATAATATCATCTATCCTATCCAATCCTCTATCCTATCCTCTATCCTATCCTATCCGATCCTCCATCCTATCCTATTCTCTATAATATCGTATCCGCTATCATATCCTATCCTCTTTCCTATAACATCATCTACCCTATCCGAATATCTTTCCTATCCTATCCTCTTTCCTATCCTATCCTCAATCCTATCCTATCATCTATCCTATCCAATCCCCTATCATATTCTCTATCCTATCCTATTCTCTGTGCTATCCTCTATCCTATCCAATCCCCTATCATATTCTCTATCCTATCCTATTCTCTGTGCTATCCTCTATCCTATCCTATCCTCTATCCTATCCCATTCTCTATCCTATCCTATCCTCTTTCCTACCCTATCCTCTATCCTATCCCATCCTATATCGTATCCTCTATCCTATCCTATCCTCTATCCTATCCTATCCTCTATCCTATCCAAACCTCAATCCTATCCTATCCTCTATCCTATCCTATCCCCCTATCCTATCCTATCCTCTATCCTATCCTATCCTCTATCCTATCCTATCCTCTTTCCTATCCTATCCTCTATCCTATCCAATCATATATCGTATCCTCTATCCTATCCTATCCTCTATCCTATCCTATCCTCTATCTTATCCTATCCTCTATCCTATCCTATTCTCTATCCTATCGTATCCTCTATCCTATCCTAACCTCTATCCTATCCTATCCTATCCTCTATCCTATCCTATCCTCTATCCTATCCTATACTCTATCCTATCCTATCCTCTATCCTATCCTATCCTCTATCCTATCCTATCCTCTATCCTATCCTATCCTCTATCCTATCCTATCCTCTATCCTATCCTATCCTCTATCCTATCCTATCCACTATCCTATCCTATCCTCTATCCTACCCTATCCTCTATCCTATCCTATCCTCTATCCTATCCTCTATCCTAGACTATCCAATCCTATATCCTATCCTCTATCCTATCCTATCCTCTATCCTATCCTATCCTCTATCCTATCCTATACTCTATCCTATCCTATCCTCTATCCTATCCTATCCCCTATCCTATCCTATCCTCTATCGTATCCTATCCTCTATCCTATCTAATCCCCTTTCCTAAGCTCTATCATATCCTATCCTCTATCGTCTCCTATCCTGTATCCTATCCAATCCTCTATCCTATACTCTATCCTATCCTCTATGCTATCCTATCCTCTATCCTCTCCTATCCTCTATCCTATCCTATCCTCTATCCTATCCAATCCGCTATCCTATCCTCCATCCTATCCTATCCTCTATCCTATCCTGTCCTCTATCCTATAGTATCATCTATCCTATCCTATTCTCTATCCTATCCTCTATCCTAACCTATCCTCTATCCTATCCCATCCTCTATCCTATCCTCTATCCTATCCTTTATCCTATCCTATCCTCTATCGTATCCTATCCTCTATCCTATCCTCTATCCTATTCTATCCTCTATCCTATCCTATCCTCAATCCTATCCTATCCTCTATCCTATCATATCCTGTATTATATCCTATCCTCTATCCTATCCAATCCCCTATCCTCTATCCTCTCCTATCCTCTATCCTATCCTATCCTCTATCCTATCCTATCCTCAATCCTATCCTATCCTCTATCCTATCATATCCTGTATTATATCCTATCCTCTATCCTATCCAATCCCCTATCCTCTATCCTATCCTATCACCTATCCTATCCTATCTTCAATCCTATCCTATCCACTATCCTATCCTATCCTCTATCCTATCCTATCCTCTATCCTACCCTATCCTCTATAATATCGTATCCTCTATCATATCATATCCTCTTTCCTATAATATCATCTATCCTATCCAATCGCCTATCCTATCCTGTATCCTATCCTATTCTCTATGCTATCCTCTATCCTATCCTATCCAGTATCCTATCCTATCCATTATCCTATCCTATTCTCTATGCTATCCTCTATCCTATCCTATCCAGTATCCTATCCTATCCATTATCCTATCCTATCCTCTCTCCAATCCTATCTTCAATCCTATCGTATCCAATATCCTATCCTATCCTCTATCCTATCCTATCCTCTATCCTATCCTATCCTCAATCCTATCCTATCCTCTATACTATCCTATCCTCTATCCTATCCTATCCTCTATCCTATCCAATCCCCTATGCTATCCTCTATCCGAGCTTATCCTCTATCCTATCCTATCCTCTATAATATCGTTTCCTCAGTCCTATCCTGTCCTCTATCCTATAATATCATCTATCCTATCCTATCCTCTATCCTATCCTATCCTATCCTATCCTATCCTCTATCCTATCCTATCCTATCCTATCCTATCCTCTATCCTATCCTATCCTCTATCCTATCCTATCCTCTATCCTATCCTATCCTCTATCCTATCCTATCCTCTATCCTATCCTATCCTCTATCCTATCCTATCCTCTATCTTATCCTATCCTCTATCCTATCCTATCCTCTATCCTATCCTATCCTCTATCGTATCCTAACCTCTACCCTATCCTATCCTATCCTCTATCCTATCCTATCCTCTATCCTATCCTATACTCTATCCTATCCTATCCTCTATCCTATCCTATCCTCTATCGTATCCTATCCTCTATCCTATCCTATCCTCTATCCTATCCTATCCTCTATCGTATCCTATCCTGTATCCGATCCAATCGAATATCCTATCCTATCCTCTATCCTACCCTATCCTCTATCCTATCCTATCCTCTATCCTATCCTCTATCCTAGACTATCCAATCCTATATCCTATCCTCTATCCTATCCTATCCTCTATCCTATCCTATCCTCTATCCTATCCTATACTCTATCCTATCCTATCCTCTATCCTATCCTATCCCCTATCCTATCCTATCCTCTATCGTATCCTATCCTCTATCCTATCTAATCCCCTTTCCTAAGCTCTATCATATCCTATCCTCTATCGTCTCCTATCCTGTATCCTATCCAATCCTCTATCCTATACTCTATCCTATCCTCTATGCTATCCTATCCTCTATCCTCTCCTATCCTCTATCCTATCCTATCCTCTATCCTATCCAATCCGCTATCCTATCCTCCATCCTATCCTATCCTCTATCCTATCCTGTCCTCTATCCTATAGTATCATCTATCCTATCCTATTCTCTATCCTATCCTATTCTCTATCCTATCCTCTATCCTATCGTATCCTCTATCCTATCCCATCCTCTATCCTATCCTCTATTCTATCCTTTATCCTATCCTATCCTCTATCGTATCCTATCCTCTATCCTATCCTCTATCCTATTCTATCCTCTATCCTATCCTATCCTCTATCGTCTCCTGTCCTCTATCCTATCCAATCCCCTATCCTATCCAATCCCCGATCCTATCCTCTATCCTACCCTTTCAGCTATGCTATCCTATCCTCTATAATATCGTACCCTCTCTCCTATCGATCCTCTATCCTAAAATATTATCTATCCTATCCTATTGTCTATCCTATCGTATCGTATCCTCTATCGTATCCTATCCTCTATCCTATCCAATCCTATATCCTACACTCTATTATATTCTATCATTTATCCTACCCTATCCTCTTTTCTATCCAATCCCCTATCCTATCCTCTATCCTATCCTATCCTCTATCGTCTCCTATCCTGTATCCTATCCAATCCTCTATCCTATCCTCTATCCTATCCTCTATGCTATCCGATCCTCTATCCTCTCCTATCCTCTATCCTATCCTATCCTCTATCCTATCCTATCCTCAATCCTATCCTATCCTCTATCCTATCATATCCTGTATTATATCCTATCCTCTATCCTATCCTATCCTATATCCTATTCTATCCTCTATCCTTTCGTATTCTCTATCCTATCCTATCCTCTATAATATCGTATCCTCTATCATATCATATCCTCTTTCCTATAATATCATCTATCCTATCCAATCGCCTATCCTATCCTGTATCCTATCCTATTCTCTATGCTATCCTCTATCCTATCCTTTCCTCTATCCTATCCTATCCTCTATAAGATCGTATCCTCTATCCTATCCAATCCTCTATCCTATCCTCTATCCTATCCTCTATCCTATCCTCTATCCTATCCTATCCTCTATCCTATCCTATCCTCTATCCTATCCTCTCCTCTATCCTATCCTATCCTCTTTCCTATCCTATCTTCAATCCTATCCTATCCACTATCCTATCCTATCCTCTATCCTATCCTATCCTCTATCCTACCCTATCCTCTATAATATCGTATCCTCTATCATATCATATCCTCTTTCCTATAATATCATCTATCCTATCCAATCGCCTATCCTATCCTGTATCCTATCCTATTCTCTATGCTATCCTCTATCCTATCCTATCCAGTATCCTATCCTATCCATTATCCTATCCTATTCTCTCTCCAATCCTATCTTCAATCCTATCGTATCCAATATCCTATCCCATCCTCTATCCTATCCTATCCTCTATCCTATCCTATCCCCTATCCTATCCTATCCTCTATACTATCCTATCCTCTATCCTATCCTATCCTCTATCCTATCCTGTATCCTATCCTATTCTCTATGCTATCCTCTATCCTATCCTATCCAGTATCCTACCTATCCATTATCCTATCCTATCCTCTCTCCAATCCTATCTTCAATCCTATCGTATCCAATATCCTATCCTATCCTCTATCCTATCCTATCCTCTATCCTATCCTATCCTCTATCCTATCCTATCCTCTATACTATCCTATCCTCTATCCTATCCTATCCTCTATCCTATCCAATCCCCTATCCTATCCTCTATCCGAGCTTATCCTCTATCCTATCCTATCCTCTATAATATCGTTTCCTCTGTCCTATCCTGTCCTCTATCCTATAATATCATCTATCCTATCCTATCCTCTATCCTATCCTATCCTATCCTATCCTATTCTCTATCCTATCCTATCCTATCATCTATCCTATCCTATCCTCTATCCTATCCTATCCTCTATCCTATCCTATCCTCTATCCTATCCTATCCTCTATCCTATCCTATCCTCTATCCTATCCTATCCTCTATCCTATCCTATCCTCTATCCTATCCTATCCTCTATCTTATCCTATCCTCTATCCTATCCTCTCCTCTATCCTATCCTATCCTCTATCGTATCCTAACCTCTATCCTATCCTATCCTATCCTCTATCCTATCCTATCCTCTATCCTATCCTATACTCTATCCTATCCTATCCTCTATCCTATCCTATCCTCTATCCTATCCTATCCTCTATCCTATCCTATCCTCTATCCTATCCTATCCTCTATCCTATCCTATCCTCTATCGTATCCTATCCTGTATCCGATCCAATCGAATATCCTATCCTATACTCTATCCTACCCTATCCTCTATCCTATCCTATCCTCTATCCTATCCTCTATCCTAGACTATCCAATCCTATATCCTATCCTCTATCCTACCCTATCCTCTATCCTATCCTATCCTCTATCCTATCCTCTATCCTAGACTATCCAATCCTATATCCTATCCTCTATCCTATCCTATCCTCTATCCTATCCTATCCTCTATCCTATCCTATACTCTATCCTATCCTATCCTCTATCCTATCCTATCCCCTATCCTATCCTATCCTCTATCGTATCCTATCCTCTATCCTATCTAATCCCCTTTCCTAAGCTCTATCATATCCTATCCTCTATCGTCTCCTATCCTGTATCCTATCCAATCCTCTATCCTATACTCTATCCTATCCTCTATGCTATCCTATCCTCTATCCTCTCCTATCCTCTATCCTATCCTATCCTCTATCCTATCCAATCCGCTATCCTATCCTCCATCCTATCCTATCCTCTATCCTATCCTGTCTTCTATCCTATAGTATCATCTATCCTATCCTATTCTCTATCCTATCCTCTATCCTAACCTATCCTCTATCCTATCCCATCCTCTATCCTATCCTCTATCCTATCCTTTATCCTATCCTATCCTCTATCGTATCCTATCCTCTATCCTATCCTATCCTCTATCCTATTCTATCCTCTATCCTATCCTATCCTCTATCGTCTCCTGTCCTCTATCCTATCCAAGCCCCTATCCTATCCAATCCCCGATCCTATCGTCTATCCTACCCTTTCAGCTATGCTATCCTATCCTCTATAATATCGTACCCTCTCTCCTATCGATCCTCTATCCTAAAATATTATCTATCCTATCCTATTGTCTATCCTATCGTATCGTATCCTCTATCGTATCCTATCCTCTATCCTATCCAATCCTATATCCTACACTCTATCCTATTCTATCATTTATCCTACCCTATCCTCTTTTCTATCCAATCCCCTATCCTATCCTCTATCCTATCCTATCCTCTATCGTCTCCTATCCTGTATCCTATCCAATCCTCTATCCTATCCTCTATCCTATCCTCTATGCTATCCGATCCTCTATCCTCTCCTATCCTCTATCCTATCCTATCCTCTATCCTATCCTATCCTCAATCCTATCCTATCCTCTATCCTATCATATCCTGTATTATATCCTATCCTCTATCCTATCCAATCCCCTATCCTCTATCCTCTCCTATCCTCTATCCTATCCTATCCTCTATCCTATCATATCCTGTATTATATCGTATCCTCTATCCTATCCAATCCCCTATCCTCTATCCTCTCCTATCCTCTATCCTATCCTATCCTCTATCCTATCCTATCCTCTATCCTATCCTATCCTCTATCCTATCCTATCCTCTATCTTATCCTATCCTCTATCCTATCCTCTCCTCTATCCTATCCTATCCTCTATCGTATCCTAACCTCTATCCTATCCTATCCTATCCTCTATCCTATCCTATCCTCTATCCTATCCTATACTCTATCCTATCCTATCCTCTATCCTATCCTATCCTCTATCCTATCCTATCCTCTATCCTATCCTATCCTCTATCCTATCCTATCCTCTATCGTATCCTATCCTGTATCCGATCCAATCGAATATCCTATCCTATCCTCTATCCTACCCTATCCTCTATCCTATCCTATCCTCTATCCTATCCTCTATCCTAGACTATCCAATCCTATATCCTATCCTCTATCCTACCCTATCCTCTATCCTATCCTATCCTCTATCCTATCCTCTATCCTAGACTATCCAATCCTATATCCTATCCTCTATCCTATCCTATCCTCTATCCTATCCTATCCTCTATCCTATCCTATACTCTATCCTATCCTATCCTCTATCCTATCCTATCCCCTATCCTATCCTATCCTCTATCGTATCCTATCCTCTATCCTATCTAATCCCCTTTCCTAAGCTCTATCATATCCTATCCTCTATCGTCTCCTATCCTGTATCCTATCCAATCCTCTATCCTATACTCTATCCTATCCTCTATGCTATCCTATCCTCTATCCTCTCCTATCCTCTATCCTATCCTATCCTCTATCCTATCCAATCCGCTATCCTATCCTCCATCCTATCCTATCCTCTATCCTATCCTGTCCTCTATCCTATAGTATCATCTATCCTATCCTATTCTCTATCCTATCCTCTATCCTAACCTATCCTCTATCCTATCCCATCCTCTATCCTATCCTCTATCCTATCCTTTATCCTATCCTATCCTCTATCGTATCCTATCCTCTATCCTATCCTATCCTCTATCCTATTCTATCCTCTATCCTATCCTATCCTCTATCGTCTCCTGTCCTCTATCCTATCCAATCCCCTATCCTATCCAATCCCCGATCCTATCCTCTATCCTACCCTTTCAGCTATGCTATCCTATCCTCTATAATATCGTACCCTCTCTCCTATCGATCCTCTATCCTAAAATATTATCTATCCTATCCTATTGTCTATCCTATCGTATCGTATCCTCTATCGTATCCTATCCTCTATCCTATCCAATCCTATATCCTACACTCTATCCTATTCTATCATTTATCCTACCCTATCCTCTTTTCTATCCAATCCCCTATCCTATCCTCTATCCTATCCTATCCTCTATCGTCTCCTATCCTGTATCCTATCCAATCCTCTATCCTATCCTCTATCCTATCCTCTATGCTATCCGATCCTCTATCCTCTCCTATCCTCTATCCTATCCTATCCTCTATCCTATCCTATCCTCAATCCTATCCTATCCTCTATCCTATCATATCCTGTATTATATCCTATCCTCTATCCTATCCAATCCCCTATCCTCTATCCTCTCCTATCCTCTATCCTATCCTATCCTCTATCCTATCATATCCTGTATTATATCCTATCCTCTATCCTATCCAATCCCCTATCCTCTATCCTATCCTATCACCTATCCTATCCTATCCTCTATCCTATCCTATCCTCTATCCTATCCTATCCTCTATCCTATTCTATCCTCTATCCTTTCGTATTCTCTATCCTATCCTATCCTCTATAATATCGTATCCTCTACCATATCATATCCTCTTTCCTATAATATCATCTATCCTATCCAATCGCCTATCCTATCCTGTATCCTATCCTATTCTCTATGCTATCCTCTATCCTATCCTATCCAGTATCCTATCCTATCCATTATCCTATCCTATCCTCTCTCCAATCCTATCTTCAATCCTATCGTATCCAATATCCTATCCTATCCTCTATCCTATCCTATCCTCTATCCTATCCTATCCTCTATACTATCCTATCCTCTATCCTATCCTATCCTCTATCCTATCCAATCCCCTATCCTATCCTCTATCCGAGCTTATCCTCTATCCTATCCTATCCTCTATAATATCGTTTCCTCTGTCCTATCCTGTCCTCTATCCTATAATATCATCTATCCTATCCTATCCTCTATCCTATCCTATCCTATCCTATCCTATCCTCTATCCTATCCTATCCTATCATCTATCCTATCCTATCCTCTATCCTATCCTATCCTCTATCCTATCCTATCCTCTATCCTATCCTATCCTCTATCCTATCCTATCCTCTATCCTATCCTATCCTCTATCCTATCCTATCCTCTATCTTATCCTATCCTCTATCCTATCCTATCCTCTATCCTATCCTATCCTCTATCGTATCCTAACCTCTATCCTATCCTATCCTATCCTCTATCCTATCCTATCCTCTATCCTATCCTATACTCTATCCTATCCTATCCTCTATCCTATCCTATCCTCTATCCTATCCTATCCTCTATCCTATCCTATCCTCTATCCTATCCTATCCTCTATCCTATCCTATCCTCTGTCGTATCCTATCCTGTATCCGATCCAATCGAATATCCTATCCTTTCCTCTATCCTACCCTATCCTCTATCCTATCCTATCCTCTATCCTATCCTCTATCCTAGACTATCCAATCCTATATCCTATCCTCTATCCTACCCTATCCTCTATCCTATCCTATCCTCTATCCTATCCTCTATCCTAGACTATCCAATCCTATATCCTATCCTCTATCCTATCCTATCCTCTATCCTATCCTATCCTCTATCGTATCCTATACTCTATCCTATCCTATCCTCTATCCTATCCTATCCCCTATCCTATCCTATCCTCTATCGTATCCTATCCTCTATCCTATCTAATCCCCTTTCCTAAGCTGTATCATATCCTATCCTCTATCGTCTCCTATCATGTATCCTATCCAATCCTCTATCCTGTACTCTATCCTATCCTCTATGCTATCCTATCCTCTATCCTCTCCTATCCTCTATCCTACCCTATCCTCTATCCTATCCTATCCTCTATCCTATCCTCTATCCTAGACTATCCAATCCTATATCCTATCCTCTATCCTACCCTATCCTCTATCCTATCCTATCCTCTATCCTATCCTCTATCCTAGACTATCCAATCCTATATCCTATCCTCTATCCTATCCTATCCTCTATCCTATCCTATCCTCTATCCTATCCTATCCTCTATCCTATCCTATCCTCTATCCTATCCTATCCTCTATCCTATCCTATCCTCTATCCTATCCTATCCTCTATCCTATCCTATCCTCTATCCTATCCTATCCTCTATCCTATCCTATCCTCTATCCTATCCTATCCTCTATCCTATCCTATCCTCTATCCTATCCTATCCTCTATCCTATCCTATCCTCTAACCTATCCTATCCTCTATCCTATCCTATCCTCTATCCTATCCTATCCTCTATCCTATCCTATCCTCTATCCTATCCTATCCTCTATCCTATCCTATCCTCTATCCTATCCTATCTTCTATCCTATCCTATCCTCTATCCTATCCTATCCTCTATCCTATCTAATCCCCTTTCCTAAGCTCTATCATATCCTATCCTCTATCGTCTCCTATCCTGTATCCTATCCAATTATCTATCCTATACTCTATCCTATCCTCTATGCTATCCTATCCTCTATCCTCTCCTATCCTCTATCCTATCCTATCCTCTATCCTATCCAATCCGCTATCCTATCCTCCATCCTATCCTATCCTCTATCCTATCCTGTCCTCTATCCTATAATATCATCTATCCTATCCTATTCTCTATCCTATCCTCTATCCTATCGTATCCTCTATCCTATCCCATCCTCTATCCTATCCTCTATCCTATCCTTTATCCTATCCTATCCTCTATCGTATCCTATCCTCTATCCTATCCTATCCTCTATCCTATTCTATCCTCTATCCTATTCTATCCTCTATCGTCTCCTGTCCTCTATCCTATCCAATCCCCTATCCTATCCTATCCTCTATCCTATCCTATCCTCTAACCTATCCTATCCTCTATCCTATCCTATCCTCTATCCTATCCTATCCTCTATCCTATCCTATCCTCTATCCTATCCTATCCTCTATCCTATCCTATCCTCTATCCTATCCTATCTTCTATCCTATCCTATCCTCTATCCTATCCTATCCTCTATCCTATCCTATCCTCTTTCCTATCCAATGCCCTGTCCTATTCTCTATCCGATCCTATCGTCTATCCTATCCTATCCTCTATAATATCGTATCCTCCATCCTATCCTATCCTCTATCCTATCCTATCCTCTATCCTATCCTATCCTCTATCCTATCCTATCCTCTATCCTATCCTATCCTCTACCCTATCCTATCCTCTATCCTATCCAATCCTATATCCTATCCTCTATCCTATCTTATCCCATCCAATATCCTATCCTATCCTCTATCCTATCCTATACTCTATCCTATCCTATCGTCTATAATATCGTATCCTCTATCCTATCCTACCCTCTTTCCTATAATATCATCTATCCTATCCTATTCTCTATCCTATCCTATCCTATCCTCTGTCCTATCCTATCCTCTATCCTATCCTATCCTCTATCCTATCCTATCCACTATCCTATCCTACCCTCTATCCTATCCTATCCTCTATCCTATCCTATCGTCTATCCTATCCTATCCTCTATCCTATCCTATCCTCTATCCTATCCTATCCTCTATCCTATCCTATCGTCTATCCTATCCTATCCTCTATAATATCGTATCCTCTATCCCATCCTATCCTCTATCCTATCCTATCCTCTATCCTATCCTATCCTCTATCCTATCCTATCCTCTATCCTACCCTATCCTCTTTCCTATCCTATCCTCTATCCTATCCAATCCTATATCGTATCCTCTATCCTATCCTATCCTATCCTCTATAATATCGTATCCTTTATCCCATCCCATCCTCTATCCTATCCTATCCTCTATCCTATCCTATCCTCTTTCCTATCCTATCCTCTATCGTATCCAATCCTATATCGTATCCTCTATCCTATCCTATCCTCTATCCTATCCTATCCCCTATCCTATCCTATCCTCTATCCTATCCTATCCTCTATCCTATGATATCCTCTATCCTATCCTATCCTCTAACCTATCCTATCCTATCCTCTATCCTTTCCTATCCTCTATCCTATCCTATCCTCTATCCTATCCTATCCTCTATCCTATCCTATCCTCTATCCTATCCTATCCTCTATCCTATCCTATCCTCTCTCCTATAATATCATCTATCCTATCCTATCCTCTATCCTATCCTATCCTCTCTCCTATCCTATCCTCTATCCTATCCTATCCTCTATCCTATCCTATCCTCTATCCTATCCTATCCTCTATCCTATCCTATCCTCTATCCTATCCTATCCTCTATCCTATCCTATCCTCTATCCTATCCTATCCTCTATCCTATCCTATCCTCTATCCTATCCTATCCTCTATCCTATCCTATCCTCTATCCTATCCTATCCTCTATCCTATCCTATCCTCTATCCTATCCTATCCTCTATCCTATCCTATCCTCTATCCTATCCTATCCTCTATCCTATCCTATCCTCTATCCTATCCTATCCTCTATCCTATCCTATCCTCTATCCTATCCTATCCTCTATCCTATCCTATCCTCTATCCTATCCTATCCTCTATCCTATCCTATCCTCTATCCTATCCTATCCTCTATCCTATCCTATCCTCTATCCTATCCTATCCTCTATCCTATCCTATCCTCTATCCTATCCTATCCTCTTTCCTATCCTATCCTCTATCGTATCCTATCCTCTATCCTATCCTATCCTCTATCCTATCCTATCCTCTTTCCTATCCTATCCTCTATCCTATCCAATCCTATATCGTATCCTCTATCCTATCCTATTCTCTATCCTATCCTATCCTCTATCCTATCCAAACCTTTATCCTATCCTATCCTCTATCCTATCCTATCCCCTATCCTATCCTATCCTCTATCCTATCCTATCCTCTATCCTATCCTATCCTCTATCCTATCCTATCCCATCCTCTATCCTATTCTATCCTCTATCCTATCCTATCCTCTATCGTCTCCTGTCCTCTATACTATCCAATCCCCTATCCTATCCTCTATCCTACCCTTTCCGCTATGCTATCCTATCCTCTATAATATCGTATCCTCTGTCCTATCCTTCCTCTATCCTACAATATCATCTATCCTATCCTATCCTCTATCCTATCCTATCCTATCCTATCCTATCCTCTATCCTATCCTATCCTATCCTATCCTCTATCCTATCCTATCCTATCCTCTATACTATCCTATCCTATCCTATCCTATCCTCTATCCTATCCTATCCTCTATACTATCCTATCCTCTATCTTATCCTATCCTCTATACTATCCTATCCTCTATCCTATCCTATCCTCTATCCTATCCTATCCTCTATCCTATCCTATCCTCTATCCTATCCTATCCTCTATCCTATCCTATCCTCTATCCTATCCTATCCTCTATCCTATCCTATCCTCTATCCTATCCTATCCTCTATCCTATCCTATCCTCTATCCTATCCTATCCTGTATCCTATCCTATCCTCTATCCTATCCTATCCTCTATCCTATCCTATCCTCTATCCTATCCTATCCTCTATCTTATCCTATCCTCTATCCTATCCTATCCTCTATCCTATCCTATCCTCTATCCTATCCTATCCTCTATCCTATCCTATCCTCTTTCCTATCCTATCCTCTATGCTATCCAATCCTATATCGTATCCTCTATCCTATCCTATCCTCTATCCTATCCTATCCTCTATCCTATCCAAACCTTTATCCTATCCTATCCTCTATCCTATCCTATCCCCTATCCTATCCTATCCTCTATCCTATCCTATCCTCTATCCTATCCTATCCTCTATCCTATCCTATCCTATCCTCTATCCTATCCTATCCTCTATCCTATCCTATTCTCTATCCTATCCTATCCTGTATCCTATCCTATCCTCTATCCTATCCTTTCCTCTATCCTATCCAATCCTATATCGTATCCTCTATCCTATCCTATCCTCTATCCTATCCTATCCTCTATCCTATCCAAACCTTTATCCTATCCTATCCTCTATCCTATCCTATCCCCTATCCTATCCTATCCTATCCTCTATCCTATCCTATCCTCTATCCTATCCTATCCTCTATCCTATCCTATCCTCTATCCTATCCTATCCTATCCTCTATCCTTTCCTATCCTCTATCCTATCCTATCCTCTATCCTATCCTATCCTCTATCCTATCCTATCCTCTATCCTATCCTATTCTCTATCCTATCCTATTCTCTATCCTATCCTATCCTCTATCCTATCCAAACCTTTATCCTATCCTATCCTCTATCCTATCCTATCCCCTATCCTATCCTATCCTCTATCCTATCCTATCCTCTATCCTATCCTATCCTCTATCCTATCCTATCCCATCCTCTATCCTATTCTATCCTCTATCCTATCCTATCCTCTATCGTCTCCTGTCCTCTATACTATCCAATCCCCTATCCTATCCTCTATCCTACCCTTTCCGCTATGCTATCCTATCCTCTATAATATCGTATCCTCTATCCTATCCTATCCTCTATCCTATCCTATCCTCTATCCTATCCTATCCTCTATCCTATCCTATCCTCTATCCTATCCTATCCTCTATCCTATCCTATCCTCTATCCTATCCTATCCTCTATCCTATCCTATCCTCTATCCTATCCTATCCTCTATCCTATCCTATCCTCTATCCTATCCTATCCTCTATCCTATCCTATCCTCTATCCTATCCTATCCTCTATCCTATCCTATCCTCTATCCTATCCTATCCTCTATCCTATCCTATCCTCTATCCTATCCTATCCTCTATCCTATCCTATCCTCTATCCTATCCTATCCTCTATCCTATCCTATCCTCTTTCCTATCCTATCCTCTATCCTATCCTATCCTCTATCCTATCCTATCCTCTATCCTATCCTATCCTCTTTCCTATCCTATCCTCTATCCTATCCAATCCTATATCGTATCCTCTATCCTATCCTATTCTCTATCCTATCCTATCCTCTATCCTATCCAAACCTTTATCCTATCCTATCCTCTATCCTATCCTATCCCCTATCCTATCCTATCCTCTATCCTATCCTATCCTGTATCCTATCCTATCCTCTATCCTATCCTATCCCATCCTCTATCCTATTCTATCCTCTATCCTATCCTATCCTCTATCGTCTCCTGTCCTCTATACTATCCAATCCCCTATCCTATCCTCTATCCTACCCTTTCCGCTATGCTATCCTATCCTCTATAATATCGTATCCTCTGTCCTATCCTTCCTCTATCCTACAATATCATCTATCCTATCCTATCCTCTATCCTATCCTATCCTATCCTATCCTATCCTCTATCCTATCCTATCCTATCCTATCCTCTATCCTATCCTATCCTATCCTCTATACTATCCTATCCTATCCTATCCTATCCTCTATCCTATCCTATCCTCTATACTATCCTATCCTCTATCTTATCCTATCCTCTATACTACCCTATCCTCTATCCTATCCTATCCTCTATCCTATCCTATCCTCTATCCTATCCTATCCTCTATCCTATCCTATCCTCTATCCTATCCTATCCTCTATCCTATCCTATCCTCTATCCTATCCTATCCTCTATCCTATCCTATCCTCTATCCTATCCTATCCTCTATCCTATCCTATCCTCTATCCTATCCTATCCTCTATCCTATCCTATCCTCTATCCTATCCTATCCTCTATCCTATCCTATCCTGTATCCTATCCTATCCTCTATCCTATCCTATCCTCTATCCTATCCTATCCCCTATCCTATCCTATCCTCTATCCTATCCTATCCTCTATCTTATCCTATCCTCTATCCTATCCTATCCTCTATCCTATCCTATCCTCTATCCTATCCTATCCTCTATCATATCCTATCCTCTATCCTATCCTATCCTCTTTCCTATCCTATCCTCTATGATATCCAATCCTATATCGTATCCTCTATCCTATCCTATCCTCTATCCTATCCTATCCTCTATCCTATCCAAACCTTTATCCTATCCTATCCTCTATCCTATCCTATCCCCTATCCTATCCTATCCTCTATCCTATCCTATCCTATATCCTATCCTATCCTCTATCCTATCCTATCCTATCCTCTATCCTATCCTATCCTCTATCCTATCCTATTCTCTATCCTATCCTATCCTGTATCCTATCCTATCCTCTATCCTATCCTTTCCTCTATCCTATCCTATCCTCTATCCTATTCTATCCTCTATCCTATCCTATCCTCTATCCTATCCTATCCTCTATCCTATCCTGTCCTCTATCCTATCCTATACTCTATCATATCCTATCCTCTATCCTATCCTATCCTCTATCCTATCCTATCCTCTATCATATCCTATCCTCTATCCTATCCTATTCTCTTTCCTATCCTATCCTCTATCCTATCCAATCCTATATCGTATCCTCTATCCTATCCTATCCTCTATCCTATCCTATCCTCTATCCTATCCAAACCTTTATCCTATCCTATCCTCTATCCTATCCTATCCCCTATCCTATCCTATCCTCTATCCTATCCTATCCTCTATCCTATCCTATCCTCTATCCTATCCTATCCTATCCTCTATCCTATCCTATCCTCTATCCTATCCTATCCTCTATCCTATCCTATCCTGTATCCTAACCTATCCTATATCCTATCCTTTCCTCTATCCTATCCTATCCTCTATCCTATCCTATCCTCTATCCTATCCTATCCTCTATCCTATCCTATCCTCTATCCTATCCTGTCCTCTATCCTATCCTATCCTCTATCATATCCTATCCTCTATCCTATCCTATCCTCTATCCTATCCTATCCTCTATCCTATCCTATCCTCTATCCTATCCTATTCTCTTTCCTATCCTATCCTCTATCCTATCCAATCCTATATCGTATCCTCTATCCTATCCTATCCTCTATCCTATCCTATCCTCTATCCTATCCAAACCTTTATCCTATCCTATCCTCTATCCTATCCTATCCCCTATCCTATCCTATCCTCTATCCTATCCTATCCTCTATCCTATCCTACCCTCTATCCTATCCTATCCTCTATCCTATCCTATCCTATCCTCTATCCTATTCTATCCTCTATCCTATCCTATCCTCTATCGTCTCCTGTCCTCTATACTATCCAATCCCCTATCCTATCCTCTATCCTACCCTTTCCGCTATGCTATCCTATCCTCTATAATATCGTATCCTCTGTCCTATCTTTCCTCTATCCTACAATATCATCTATCCTATCCTATCCTCTATCCTATCCTATCCTATCCTATCCTATCCTCTATCCTATCCTATCCTCTATACTATCCTATCCTCTATCTTATCCTATCCTCTATACTATCCTATCCTCTATCCTATCCTATCCTCTATCCTATCCTATCCTCTATCCTATCCTATCCTCTATCCTATCCTATCTTCTATCCTATCCTATCCTCTATCTTATCCTATCCTCTATCCTATCCTATCCTCTATCCTATCCCATTCTCTATCCTATCCTATCCTCTTTCCTATCCTATCCTCTTTCCTATCCAATCCTATATCGTATCCTCTATCCTACCCTATCCTATCCTCTATAATATCGTATCCTTTATCCCATCCCAACCTCTATCCTATCCTTTCCTCTATCCTATCCTATCCTCTTTCCTATCCTATCCTCTATCCTATCCAATCCTATATCGTATCCTCTATCCAATCCTATCCTCTATCCTATCCTATCCTCTATCCTATCCAAACCTTTATCCTATCCTATCCTCTATCCTATACTATCCCCTATCCTATCCTATCCTCTATCCTATCCTATCCTCTATCCTATCCTATCCTCTTTCCTATCCTATCCTATCCTCTATCCTTTCCTATCCTCTATCCTATCCTATCCTCTATCCTATCCTATCCTCGATCCTATCCTATCCTCTATCCTATCCTATCCTCTATCCTATCCTATCCTCTATCCTATCCTATCCTCTATCCTATCCTATCCTCTATCCTATCCTATCCTCTATCCTATCCTATCCTCTATCCTATCCTATCCTCTATCCTATCCTATCCTCTATCCTATCCTATCCTCTATCCTATCCTATCCTCTATCCTATCCAAACCTTTATCCTATCCTATCCTCTATCCTATCCTATCCCCTATCCTATCCTATCCTCTATCCTATCCTATCCTGTATCCTATCCTATCCTCTATCCTATCCTATCCCATCCTCTATCCTATTCTATCCTCTATCCTATCCTATCCTCTATCGTCTCCTGTCCTCTATACTATCCAATCCCCTATCCTATCCTCTATCCTACCCTTTCCGCTATGCTATCCTATCCTCTATAATATCGTATCCTCTGTCCTATCCTTCCTCTATCCTACAATATCATCTATCCTATCCTATCCTCTATCCTATCCTATCCTATCCTATCCTATCCTCTATCCTATCCTATCCTATCCTATCCTCTATCCTATCCTATCCTATCCTCTATACTATCCTATCCTATCCTATCCTATCCTCTATCCTATCCTATCCTCTATACTATCCTATCCTCTATCTTATCCTATCCTCTATACTATCCTATCCTCTATCCTATCCTATCCTCTATCCTATCCTATCCTCTATCCTATCCTATCCTCTATCCTATCCTATCCTCTATCCTATCCTATCCTCTATCCTATCCTATCCTCTATCCTATCCTATCCTCTATCCTATCCTATCCTCTATCCTATCCTATCCTCTATCCTATCCTATCCTCTATCCTATCCTATCCTCTATCCTATCCTATCCTCTATCCTATCCTATCCTGTATCCTATCCTATCCTCTATCCTATCCTATCCTCTATCCTATCCTATCCTTTATCCTATCCTATCCTCTATCCTATCCTATCCTCTATCTTATCCTATCCTCTATCCTATCCTATCCTCTATCCTATCCTATCCTCTATCCTATCCTATCCTCTATCATATCCTATCCTCTATCCTATCCTATCCTCTTTCCTATCCTATCCTCTATGATATCCAATCCTATATCGTATCCTCTATCCTATCCTATCCTCTATCCTATCCTATCCTCTATCCTATCCAAACCTTTATCCTATCCTATCCTCTATCCTATCCTATCCCCTATCCTATCCTATCCTCTATCCTATCCTATCCTATATCCTATCCTATCCTCTATCCTATCCTATCCTATCCTCTATCCTATCCTATCCTCTATCCTATCCTATTCTCTATCCTATCCTATCCTGTATCCTATCCTATCCTCTATCCTATCCTTTCCTCTATCCTATCCTATCCTCTATCCTATTCTATCCTCTATCCTATCCTATCCTCTATCCTATCCTATCCTCTATCCTATCCTATACTCTATCATATCCTATCCTCTATCCTATCCTATCCTCTATCCTATCCTATCCTCTATCATATCCTATCCTCTATCCTATCCTATTCTCTTTCCTATCCTATCCTCTATCCTATCCAATCCTATATCGTATCCTCTATCCTATCCTATCCTCTATCCTATCCTATCCTCTATCCTATCCAAACCTTTATCCTATCCTATCCTCTATCCTATCCTATCCCCTATCCTATCCTATCCTCTATCCTATCCTATCCTCTATCCTATCCTATCCTCTATCCTATCCTATCCTATCCTCTATCCTATCCTATCCTCTATCCTATCCTATCCTCTATCCTATCCTATCCTGTATCCTATCCTATCCTATATCCTATCCTTTCCTCTATCCTATCCTATCCTCTATCCTATCCTATCCTCTATCCTATCCTATCCTCTATCCTATCCTATCCTCTATCCTATCCTGTCCTCTATCCTATCCTATCCTCTATCATATCCTATCCTCTATCCTATCCTATCCTCTATCCTATCCTATCCTCTATCCTATCCTATCCTCTATCCTATCCTATTCTCTTTCCTATCCTATCCTCTATCCTATCCAATCCTATATCGTATCCTCTATCCTATCCTATCCTCTATCCTATCCTATCCTCTATCCTATCCAAACCTTTATCCTATCCTATCCTCTATCCTATCCTATCCCCTATCCTATCCTATCCTCTATCCTATCCTATCCTCTATCCTATCCTACCCTCTATCCTATCCTATCCTCTATCCTATCCTATCCTATCCTCTATCCTATTCTATCCTCTATCCTATCCTATCCTCTATCGTCTCCTGTCCTCTATACTATCCAATCCCCTATCCTATCCTCTATCCTACCCTTTCCGCTATGCTATCCTATCCTCTATAATATCGTATCCTCTGTCCTATCTTTCCTCTATCCTACAATATCATCTATCCTATCCTATCCTCTATCCTATCCTATCCTATCCTATCCTATCCTCTATCCTATCCTATCCTCTATACTATCCTATCCTCTATCTTATCCTATCCTCTATACTATCCTATCCTCTATCCTATCCTATCCTCTATCCTATCCTATCCTCTATCCTATCCTATCCTCTATCCTATCCTATCTTCTATCCTATCCTATCCTCTATCTTATCCTATCCTCTATCCTATCCTATCCTCTATCCTATCCCATTCTCTATCCTATCCTATCCTCTTTCCTATCCTATCCTCTTTCCTATCCAATCCTATATCGTATCCTCTATCCTATCCTATCCTATCCTCTATAATATCGTATCCTTTATCCCATCCCAACCTCTATCCTATCCTTTCCTCTATCCTATCCTATCCTCTTTCCTATCCTATCCTCTATCCTATCCAATCCTATATCGTATCCTCTATCCTATCCTATCCTCTATCCTATCCTATCCTCTATCCTATCCTATCCTCTATCCTGTCCTGTCCTCTATCCTATCCTATCCTCTATCATATCCTATCCTCTATCCTATCCTATCCTCTATCCTATCCTATCCTCTATCCTATCCTATCCTCTATCCTATCCTATTCTCTTTCCTATCCTATCCAATCCTATATCGTATCCTCTATCCTATCCTATCCTCTATCCTATCCTATCCTCTATCCTATCCAAACCTTTATCCTATCCTATCCTCTATCCTATCCTATCCCCTATCCTATCCTATCCTCTATCCTATCCTATCCTCTATCCTATCCTACCCTCTATCCTATCCTATCCTCTATCCTATCCTATCCTATCCTCTATCCTATTCTATCCTCTATCCTATCCTATCCTCTATCGTCTCCTGTCCTCTATACTATCCAATCCCCTATCCTATCCTCTATCCTACCCTTTCCGCTATGCTATCCTATCCTCTATAATATCGTATCCTCTGTCCTATCTTTCCTCTATCCTACAATATCATCTATCCTATCCTATCCTCTATCCTATCCTATCCTATCCTATCCTATCCTCTATCCTATCCTATCCTCTATACTATCCTATCCTCTATCTTATCCTATCCTCTATACTATCCTATCCTCTATCCTATCCTATCCTCTATCCTATCCTATCCTCTATCCTATCCTATCCTCTATCCTATCCTATCTTCTATCCTATCCTATCCTCTATCTTATCCTATCCTCTATCCTATCCTATCCTCTATCCTATCCCATTCTCTATCCTATCCTATCCTCTTTCCTA
>NW_027489283.1:0-59213 GCF_050948215.1 Halictus rubicundus | reverse complement strand
ATAGGATAGGATAGAGGATAGGATAGGATAGAGGATAGGATAGGATAGAGGATACGATATATTATTGGATAGGATGGAGGATAGGATACGATAGAGGATAGGATAGGATAGAGAATAGGATATAGGATTGGATAGTATAGAGGATAGAATAGGATAGAGGATAGGATAGGATAGAGGATAGGATATGATACAGGATAGGATAGGATAGAGGATAGGATAGGATAGAGGATAGAATAGGATACAGGATAGGATAGGATAGAGGATAGGATAGGATACGATAGAGGATACGATAGGATAGAGGATAGGATAGGATAGAGAATAGGATAGGATAGAGGATAGAGGATAGGATAGGATAGAGGATAGGATAGGATAGAGGATAGGATAGGATAGAGGATAATATAGGATAGAGGATAGGATAGGATAGAGGATAGGATAGGATAGAGGATAGGATAGGATAGAGGATATTATAGGATAGAGGATAGGATAGGATAGAGGATAGGATAGGATAGAGGATAGGATAGGATAGAGGACACGATATAGGATTTAATAGGATAGAGGATAGGATAGGATACAGGATAGGATAGGATAGAGGATAGGATATGTAGGATCTCGGGAAAAATGAGGGCACCGCCGCCGGGAATCGAACCCGCGACCTCACTGGTGGTAGCCGATCGACTAACGCGCTCACCCACGGAACCCTCCCGTTCTTCCCGATCTCCTACATACTTTTTGTTCTGGGGGTCCTGATCCCACACTCGGCCATCCTGCGACGACATTCGCCCTCGAATGTCCGTCACAGCGTCGTATCATCGTTTTCTCTATCGTGTTGTGGCCATACACAGAGCCACCAACACAACTCGTAATTTCTCGTCAACTCGTAACAACTCGTAACACAACTCACAAATTCGCAGTTTTTCTCACAGCGCCATCGTGCGGCGATCGGTGTTCCCCCAATCCCACTTCTGACACCAATTGTAGTATCTCGGGAAAAATGAGGGCACCGCCGCCGCGGGAATCGAACCCACGGCCTCACTGGTGGTAGCCGATCGACTAACGTGCTCACCCACGGAACCCTCCCGTTCTTCCCGATCTCCTACATACTTTTTGTTCTGGGGGTCCTGATCCCACAGATATGATAGAGGATAGGATAGGATAGAGGATAGGATAGGATAGAGACTAGGATAGGATAGAGGATAGGATAGGATAGAGGATAGGATAGGATAGAGGATAGGATAGGATAGAGGATGGGATAGGATAGAGGATAATATAGGATAGAGGATAGGATAGGATAGAGGATAGGATAGGATTGAGGATAGGATAGGATAGAGGATAGGATATGATAGAGGATAGGATAGGATAGAGGATAGGATAGGATAGAGGATAGGATAGGATAGAGGATAGGATAGGATAGAGAATAGGATAGGATAGAGGATAGGATAGGATAGAGGATAGGATAGGATAGAGGATAGGATAGGATAGGATAGAGAATAATATAGGATAGAGGATAGGATAGGATAGAGGATAGGATAGGATAGAGGATAGGATAGGATAGAGGATAGGATAGGATAGAGGATAGGATAGGATAGAGGATAGGATAGGATAGAGGATAGGATAGGATAGAGGATAGGATAGGATAGAGGATACGATATAGGATTTAATAGGATAGAGGATAGGATACGATAGAGGATACGATAGGATAGAGGATAGGATAGGATAGAGAATAGGATAGGATAGAATATAGGATAGGATAGAGGATAGGATAGGATAGAGGATAGGATAGGATAGAGGATGGGATAGGATAGAGGATAATATAGGATAGAGGATAGGATAGGATAGAGGATAGGATAGGACAGAGAATAGGATATAGGATTGGATAGGATAGCGGATAGGATAGGATTGAGGATAGGATAGGATAGAGGATAGGATAGGATAGAGGATAGGATAGGATAGAGGATAGGATAGGATAGAGGATACGATATAGGATTTAATAGGATAGAGGATAGGATACGATAGAGGATACGATAGGATAGAGGATAGGATAGGATAGAGAATAGGATAGGATAGAGGATAGAATAGGATAGAGGATAGGATAGGATAGAGGATAGGATAGGATAGAGGATAGGATAGGATAGAGGATACGATATAGGATTTAATAGGATAGAGGATAGGATACGATAGAGGATACGATAGGATAGAGGATAGGATAGGATAGAGAATAGGATAGGATAGAGGATAGGATAGGATAGAGGATAGGATAGGATAGAGGATGGGATAGGATAGAGGATAATATAGTATAGAGGATAGGATAGGATAGAGGATAGGATAGGATAGAGGATAGGATAGGATAGAGGATAGGATAGGATAGAGGATAGGATAGGATAGAGGATAGGATAGGATAGAGGATAGGATAGGATAGAGGATAGGATAGGATAGAGGATGGGATACGATAGAGGATAAGGATAGGATAGAGGATAGGATAGGATAGAGGATAGGATATGATAGAGGATAGGATAGGATAGAGGATAGGATAGGATAGAGAATAGGATAGGATAGAGGATAGGATAATATAGAGGATAGGATAGGATAGAGGATAGGATAGGATTGGATAGAGGATAGGATAGGATAGAGGATAGGATAGGATAGAGGATAGGATAGGATAGAGGATAGGATAGGATAGGATAGAGGATAATATAGGATAGAGGATAGGATAGGATAGAGGATAGGATAGGATAGAGGATAGGATAGGATAGAGGATAGGATAGGATACAGGATAGGATAGGATAGAGGATAGGATAGGATACAGGATAGGATAGGATAGAGGATACGATATAGGATTTAATAGGTTAGAGGATAGGATACGATAGAGGATAGGATAGGATAGAGGATAGGATAGGATAGAGGATGGGATAGGATAGAGGATAGGATAGGATAGAGGATAGAATAGGATAGAGGATAGGATAGGATAGAGGATGGGATAGGATAGAGGATACGATATAGGATTTAATAGGATTGAGGATAGGATACGATAGAGGATACGATAGGATAGAGGATAGGATAGGATAGAGAATAGGATAGAATAGAGGATAGGATAGGATAGAGGATAGGATAGGATAGAGGATAGGATAGGATAGAGGATGGGATAGGATAGAGGATAATATAGGATAGAGGATAGGATAGGATAGAGGATAGGATAGGATAGAGGATAGGATAGGACAGAGAATAGGATATAGGATTGGATAGGATAGCGGATAGGATAGGATTGAGGATAGGATAGGATAGAGGATAGGATATGATAGAGGATAGGATATAGGATAGGATAGGATAGAGGATAGGATAGGATAGAGGATAGGATAGGATAGAGCATAGGATATGATAGACGATAGGATAGGATAGAGGATAGGATAGGATAGAGGATACGATATATTATTGGATAGGATGGAGGATAGGATACGATAGAGGATAGGATAGGATAGAGAATAGGATATAGGATTGGATAGTATAGAGGATAGAATAGGATAGAGGATAGGATAGGATAGAGGATAGGATATGATACAGGATAGGATAGGATAGAGGATAGGATAGGATAGAGGATAGAATAGGATACAGGATAGGATAGGATAGAGGATAGGATAGGATACGATAGAGGATAGGATAGGATAGAGGATAGGATAGGATAGAGAATAGGATAGGATAGAGGATAGGATAGGATAGAGGATAGGATAGGATAGAGGATAGGATAGGATAGAGGATAGGATAGGATAGGGTAGAGGATAATATAGGATAGAGGATAGGATAGGATAGAGGATAGGATAGGATAGAGGATAGGATAGGATACAGGATAGGATAGGATAGAGGATAGCATATGATAGAGGATAGGATAGGATAGAGGATAGGATAGGATAGAGACTAGGATAGGATAGAGCATAGTATAGGATAGAGGATAGGATAGGATAGAGGATAGGATAGGATAGAGGATGGGATAGGATAGAGGATAATATAGGATAGAGGATAGGATAGGATAGAGGATAGGATAGGATTGAGGATAGGATAGGATAGAGGATAGGATATGATAGAGGATAGGATAGGATAGAGGATAGGATAGGATAGAGGATAGGATAGGATAGAGGATAGGATAGGATAGAGGATAGGATAGGATAGAGGATAGGATAGGATAGAGGATAGGATAGGATACAGGATAGGATAGGATAGAGGATAGGATATGATAGAGGATAGGATAGGATAGAGGATAGGATAGGATAGAGACTAGGATAGGATAGAGGATAGGATAGGATAGAGGATAGGATAGGATAGAGGATAGGATAGGATAGAGGATGGGATAGGATAGAGGATAATATAGGATAGAGGATAGGATAGGATAGAGGATAGGATAGGATAGAGGATAGGATAGGATAGGATAGAGGATAATATAGGATAGAGGATAGGATAGGATAGAGGATAGGATAGGATAGAGGATAGGATAGGATAGAGGATAGGATGGGATAGAGGATAGGATAGGATAGAGGATAGGATAGGATAGAGGATAGGATAGGATAGAGGATAGGATAGGATAGAGGATAGGATAGGATAGAGGATACGATATATGATTTAATAGGTTAGAGGATAGGATACGATAGAGGATAGGATAGGATAGAGGATAGGATAGGATAGAGGATGGGATAGGATAGAGGATAGGATAGGATAGAGGATAGAATAGGATAGAGGATAGGATAGGATAGAGGATAGGATAGGATAGAGGATACGATATATTATTGGATAGGATGGAGGATAGGATACGATAGAGGATAGGATAGGATAGAGAATAGGATATAGGATTGGATAGTATAGAGGATAGAATAGGATAGAGGATAGGATAGGATAGAGGATAGGATATGATACAGGATAGGATAGGATAGAGGATAGGATAGGATAGAGGATAGAATAGGATACAGGATAGGATAGGATAGAGGATAGGATAGGATAGGATAGAGGATAATATAGGATAGAGGATAGGATAGGATAGAGGATAGGATAGGATAGAGGATAGGATAGGATAGAGGATATTATAGGATAGAGGATAGGATAGGATAGAGGATAGGATAGGATAGAGGACACGATATAGGATTTAATAGGATAGAGGATAGGATAGGATACAGGATAGGATAGGATAGAGGATAGGATATGATAGAGGATAGGATAGGATAGAGGATAGGATAGGATAGAGACTAGGATAGGATAGAGGATAGGATAGGATAGAGGATAGGATAGGATAGAGGATAGGATAGGATAGAGGATGGGATAGGATAGAGGATAATATAGGATAGAGGATAGGATAGGATAGAGGATAGGATAGGATTGAGGATAGGATAGGATAGAGGATAGGATATGATAGAGGATAGGATAGGATAGAGGATAGGATAGGATAGAGGATAGGATAGGATAGAGGATAGGATAGCATAGAGGATAGGATAGGATAGAGAATAGGATAGGATAGAGGATAGGATAGGATAGAGGATAGGATAGGATAGAGGATAGGATAGGATAGGATAGAGGATAATATAGGATAGAGGATAGGATAGGATAGAGGATAGAATAGGATAGAGGATAGGATAGGATAGAGGATAGGATAGGATAGAGGATACGATATAGGATTTAATAGGATAGAGGATAGGATACGATAGAGGATACGATAGGATAGAGGATAGGATAGGATAGAGAATAGGATAGAGTAGAGGATAGGATAGGATAGAGGATAGGATAGGATAGAGGATAGGATAGGATAGAGGATGGGATAGGATAGAGGATAATATAGGATAGAGGATAGGATAGGATGGAGGATAGGATAGGATAGAGGATAGGATAGGACAGAGAATAGGATATAGGATTGGATAGGATAGCGGATAGGATAGGATTGAGGATAGGATAGGATAGAGGATAGGATATGATAGAGGATAGGATATAGGATTGGATAGGATAGTGGATAGGATAGGATAGAGGATAGGATAGGATAGAGCATAGGATATGATAGACGATAGGATAGGATAGAGGATAGGATAGGATAGAGGATAGGATAGGATAGAGGATACGATATATTATTGGATAGGATGGAGGATAGGATACGATAGAGGATAGGATAGGATAGAGAATAGGATATAGGATTGGATAGTATAGAGGATAGAATAGGATAGAGGATAGGATAGGATAGAGGATAGGATATGATAGAGGATAGGATAGGATAGAGGATAGGATATGATACAGGATAGGATAGGATAGAGGATAGGATAGGATAGAGGATAGGATAGGATACAGGATAGGATAGGATAGAGGTTAGGATATGATAGAGGATAGGATAGGATAGATGATAGGATAGGATAGAGACTAGGATAGGATAGAGGATAGGATAGGATAGAGGATAGGATAGGATAGAGTATAGGATAGGATAGAGGATGGGATAGGATAGAGGATAATATAGGATAGAGGATAGGATAGGATAGAGGATAGGATAGGATAGAGGATAGGATAGGACAGAGAATAGGATATAGGATTGGATAGGATAGCGGATAGGATAGGATTGAGGATAGGATAGGATAGAGGATAGGATATGATAGAGGATAGGATATAGGATTGGATAGGATAGAGGATAGGATAGGATAGAGGATAGGATAGGATAGAGCATAGGATATGATAGACGATAGGATAGGATAGAGGATAGGATAGGATAGAGGATAGGATAGGATAGAGGATACGATATATTATTGGATAGGATGGAGGATAGGATACGATAGAGGATAGGATAGGATAGAGAATAGGATATAGGATTGGATAGTATAGAGGATAGAATAGGATAGAGGATAGGATAGGATAGAGGATAGGATATGATACAGGATAGGATAGGATAGAGGATAGGATAGGATAGAGGATAGAATAGGATACAGGATAGGATAGGATAGAGGATAGGATAGGATACGATAGAGGATACGATAGGATAGAGGATAGGATAGGATAGAGAATAGGATAGGATAGAGGATAGAGGATAGGATAGGATAGAGGATAGGATAGGATAGAGGATAGGATAGGATAGAGGATAATATAGGATAGAGGATAGGATAGGATAGAGGATAGGATAGGATAGAGGATAGGATAGGATAGAGGATATTATAGGATAGAGGATAGGATAGGATAGAGGATAGGATAGGATAGAGGATAGGATAGGATAGAGGACACGATATAGGATTTAATAGGATAGAGGATAGGATAGGATACAGGATAGGATAGGATAGAGGATAGGATATGTAGGATCTCGGGAAAAATGAGGGCACCGCCGCCGGGAATCGAACCCGCGACCTCACTGGTGGTAGCCGATCGACTAACGCGCTCACCCACGGAACCCTCCCGTTCTTCCCGATCTCCTACATACTTTTTGTTCTGGGGGTCCTGATCCCACACTCGGCCATCCTGCGACGACATTCGCCCTCGAATGTCCGTCACAGCGTCGTATCATCGTTTTCTCTATCGTGTTGTGGCCATACACAGAGCCACCAACACAACTCGTAATTTCTCGTCAACTCGTAACAACTCGTAACACAACTCACAAATTCGCAGTTTTTCTCACAGCGCCATCGTGCGGCGATCGGTGTTCCCCCAATCCCACTTCTGACACCAATTGTAGTATCTCGGGAAAAATGAGGGCACCGCCGCCGCGGGAATCGAACCCACGGCCTCACTGGTGGTAGCCGATCGACTAACGTGCTCACCCACGGAACCCTCCCGTTCTTCCCGATCTCCTACATACTTTTTGTTCTGGGGGTCCTGATCCCACAGATATGATAGAGGATAGGATAGGATAGAGGATAGGATAGGATAGAGACTAGGATAGGATAGAGGATAGGATAGGATAGAGGATAGGATAGGATAGAGGATAGGATAGGATAGAGGATGGGATAGGATAGAGGATAATATAGGATAGAGGATAGGATAGGATAGAGGATAGGATAGGATTGAGGATAGGATAGGATAGAGGATAGGATATGATAGAGGATAGGATAGGATAGAGGATAGGATAGGATAGAGGATAGGATAGGATAGAGGATAGGATAGGATAGAGAATAGGATAGGATAGAGGATAGGATAGGATAGAGGATAGGATAGGATAGAGGATAGGATAGGATAGGATAGAGAATAATATAGGATAGAGGATAGGATAGGATAGAGGATAGGATAGGATAGAGGATAGGATAGGATAGAGGATAGGATAGGATAGAGGATAGGATAGGATAGAGGATAGGATAGGATAGAGGATAGGATAGGATAGAGGATAGGATAGGATAGAGGATACGATATAGGATTTAATAGGATAGAGGATAGGATACGATAGAGGATACGATAGGATAGAGGATAGGATAGGATAGAGAATAGGATAGGATAGAATATAGGATAGGATAGAGGATAGGATAGGATAGAGGATAGGATAGGATAGAGGATGGGATAGGATAGAGGATAATATAGGATAGAGGATAGGATAGGATAGAGGATAGGATAGGACAGAGAATAGGATATAGGATTGGATAGGATAGCGGATAGGATAGGATTGAGGATAGGATAGGATAGAGGATAGGATAGGATAGAGGATAGGATAGGATAGAGGATAGGATAGGATAGAGGATACGATATAGGATTTAATAGGATAGAGGATAGGATACGATAGAGGATACGATAGGATAGAGGATAGGATAGGATAGAGAATAGGATAGGATAGAGGATAGAATAGGATAGAGGATAGGATAGGATAGAGGATAGGATAGGATAGAGGATAGGATAGGATAGAGGATACGATATAGGATTTAATAGGATAGAGGATAGGATACGATAGAGGATACGATAGGATAGAGGATAGGATAGGATAGAGAATAGGATAGGATAGAGGATAGGATAGGATAGAGGATAGGATAGGATAGAGGATGGGATAGGATAGAGGATAATATAGTATAGAGGATAGGATAGGATAGAGGATAGGATAGGATAGAGGATAGGATAGGATAGAGGATAGGATAGGATAGAGGATAGGATAGGATAGAGGATAGGATAGGATAGAGGATAGGATAGGATAGAGGATAGGATAGGATAGAGGATGGGATACGATAGAGGATAAGGATAGGATAGAGGATAGGATAGGATAGAGGATAGGATATGATAGAGGATAGGATAGGATAGAGGATAGGATAGGATAGAGAATAGGATAGGATAGAGGATAGGATAATATAGAGGATAGGATAGGATAGAGGATAGGATAGGATTGGATAGAGGATAGGATAGGATAGAGGATAGGATAGGATAGAGGATAGGATAGGATAGAGGATAGGATAGGATAGGATAGAGGATAATATAGGATAGAGGATAGGATAGGATAGAGGATAGGATAGGATAGAGGATAGGATAGGATAGAGGATAGGATAGGATACAGGATAGGATAGGATAGAGGATAGGATAGGATACAGGATAGGATAGGATAGAGGATACGATATAGGATTTAATAGGTTAGAGGATAGGATACGATAGAGGATAGGATAGGATAGAGGATAGGATAGGATAGAGGATGGGATAGGATAGAGGATAGGATAGGATAGAGGATAGAATAGGATAGAGGATAGGATAGGATAGAGGATGGGATAGGATAGAGGATACGATATAGGATTTAATAGGATTGAGGATAGGATACGATAGAGGATACGATAGGATAGAGGATAGGATAGGATAGAGAATAGGATAGAATAGAGGATAGGATAGGATAGAGGATAGGATAGGATAGAGGATAGGATAGGATAGAGGATGGGATAGGATAGAGGATAATATAGGATAGAGGATAGGATAGGATAGAGGATAGGATAGGATAGAGGATAGGATAGGACAGAGAATAGGATATAGGATTGGATAGGATAGCGGATAGGATAGGATTGAGGATAGGATAGGATAGAGGATAGGATATGATAGAGGATAGGATATAGGATAGGATAGGATAGAGGATAGGATAGGATAGAGGATAGGATAGGATAGAGCATAGGATATGATAGACGATAGGATAGGATAGAGGATAGGATAGGATAGAGGATACGATATATTATTGGATAGGATGGAGGATAGGATACGATAGAGGATAGGATAGGATAGAGAATAGGATATAGGATTGGATAGTATAGAGGATAGAATAGGATAGAGGATAGGATAGGATAGAGGATAGGATATGATACAGGATAGGATAGGATAGAGGATAGGATAGGATAGAGGATAGAATAGGATACAGGATAGGATAGGATAGAGGATAGGATAGGATACGATAGAGGATAGGATAGGATAGAGGATAGGATAGGATAGAGAATAGGATAGGATAGAGGATAGGATAGGATAGAGGATAGGATAGGATAGAGGATAGGATAGGATAGAGGATAGGATAGGATAGGGTAGAGGATAATATAGGATAGAGGATAGGATAGGATAGAGGATAGGATAGGATAGAGGATAGGATAGGATACAGGATAGGATAGGATAGAGGATAGCATATGATAGAGGATAGGATAGGATAGAGGATAGGATAGGATAGAGACTAGGATAGGATAGAGCATAGTATAGGATAGAGGATAGGATAGGATAGAGGATAGGATAGGATAGAGGATGGGATAGGATAGAGGATAATATAGGATAGAGGATAGGATAGGATAGAGGATAGGATAGGATTGAGGATAGGATAGGATAGAGGATAGGATATGATAGAGGATAGGATAGGATAGAGGATAGGATAGGATAGAGGATAGGATAGGATAGAGGATAGGATAGGATAGAGGATAGGATAGGATAGAGGATAGGATAGGATAGAGGATAGGATAGGATACAGGATAGGATAGGATAGAGGATAGGATATGATAGAGGATAGGATAGGATAGAGGATAGGATAGGATAGAGACTAGGATAGGATAGAGGATAGGATAGGATAGAGGATAGGATAGGATAGAGGATAGGATAGGATAGAGGATGGGATAGGATAGAGGATAATATAGGATAGAGGATAGGATAGGATAGAGGATAGGATAGGATAGAGGATAGGATAGGATAGGATAGAGGATAATATAGGATAGAGGATAGGATAGGATAGAGGATAGGATAGGATAGAGGATAGGATAGGATAGAGGATAGGATGGGATAGAGGATAGGATAGGATAGAGGATAGGATAGGATAGAGGATAGGATAGGATAGAGGATAGGATAGGATAGAGGATAGGATAGGATAGAGGATACGATATATGATTTAATAGGTTAGAGGATAGGATACGATAGAGGATAGGATAGGATAGAGGATAGGATAGGATAGAGGATGGGATAGGATAGAGGATAGGATAGGATAGAGGATAGAATAGGATAGAGGATAGGATAGGATAGAGGATAGGATAGGATAGAGGATACGATATAGGATTTAATAGGATAGAGGATAGGATACGATAGAGGATACGATAGGATAGAGGATAGGATAGGATAGAGAATAGGATAGAATAGAGGATAGGATAGGATAGAGGATAGGATAGGATAGAGGATAGGATAGGATAGAGGATGGGATAGGATAGAGGATAATATAGGATAGAGGATAGGATAGGATAGAGGATAGGATAGGATAGAGGATAGGATAGGACAGAGAATAGGATATAGGATTGGATAGGATAGCGGATAGGATAGGATTGAGGATAGGATAGGATAGAGGATAGGATATGATAGAGGATAGGATATAGGATTGGATAGGATAGAGGATAGGATAGGATAGAGGATAGGATAGGATAGAGCATAGGATATGATAGACGATAGGATAGGATAGAGGATAGGATAGGATAGAGGATAGGATAGGATAGAGGATACGATATATTATTGGATAGGATGGAGGATAGGATACGATAGAGGATAGAATAGGATAGAGAATAGGATATAGGATTGGATAGTATAGAGGATAGAATAGGATAGAGGATAGGATAGGATAGAGGATAGGATATGATACAGGATAGGATAGGATAGAGGATAGGATAGGATAGAGGATAGAATAGGATACAGGATAGGATAGGATAGAGGATAGGATAGGATACGATAGAGGATACGATAGGATAGAGGATAGGATAGGATAGATAATAGGATAGGATAGAGGATAGAGGATAGGATAGGATAGAGGATAGGATAGGATAGAGGATAGGATAGGATAGAGGATAGGATAGGATAGGGTAGAGGATAATATAGGATAGAGGATAGGATAGGATAGAGGATAGGATAGGATAGAGGATAGGATAGGATACAGGATAGGATAGGGTAGAGGATAGGATATGATAGAGGATAGGATAGGATAGAGTATAGGATAGGATAGAGGATGGGATAGGATAGAGGATAATATAGGATAGAGAATAGGATAGGATAGAGGATAGGATAGGATTGAGGATAGGATAGGATAGAGGATAGGATATGATAGAGGATAGGATAGGATAGAGGATAGGATAGGATAGAGGATAGGATAGGATAGAGGATAGGATAGGATAGAGGATAGGATAGGATAGAGGATAGGATAGGATAGAGGATAGGATAGGATACAGGATAGGATAGGATAGAGGATAGGATATGATAGAGGATAGGATAGGATAGAGGATAGGATAGGATAGAGACTAGGATAGGATAGAGGATAGGATAGGATAGAGGATAGGATAGGATAGAGGATAGGATAGGATAGAGGATGGGATAGGATAGACGATAATATAGGATAGAGGATAGGATAGGATAGAGGATAGGATAGGATAGAGGATAGGATAGGATAGGATAGAGGATAATATAGGATAGAGGATAGGATAGGATAGAGGATAGGATAGGATAGAGGATAGGATAGGATAGAGGATAGGATAGGATAGAGGATAGGATAGGATAGAGGATAGGATAGGATAGAGGATAGGATAGGATAGAGGATAGGATAGGATAGAGGATAGGATAGGATAGAGGATAGGATAGGATAGAGGATAGGATAGGATAGAGGATACGATATAGGATTTAATAGGTTAGAGGATAGGATACGATAGAGGATAGGATAGGATAGAGGATAGGATAGGATAGAGGATGGGATAGGATAGAGGATAGGATAGGATAGAGGATAGAATAGGATAGAGGATAGGATAGGATAGAGGATAGGATAGGATAGAGGATACGATATAGGATTTAATAGGATAGAGGATAGGATACGATAGAGGATACGATAGGATAGAGGATAGGATAGGATAGAGAATAGGATAGGATAGAGGATAGGATAGGATAGAGGATAGGATAGGATAGAGGATAGGATAGGATAGAGGATGGGACAGGATAGAGGATAATATAGGATAGAGGATAGGATAGGATAGAGGATAGGATAGGATAGAGGATAGGATAGGACAGAGAATAGGATATAGGATTGGATAGGATAGCGGATAGGATAGGATTGAGGATAGGACAGGATAGAGGATAGGATATGATAGAGGATAGGATATAGGATTGGATAGGATAGAGGATAGGATAGGATAGAGGATAGGATAGGATAGAGCATAGGATATGATAGACGATAGGATAGGATAGAGGATAGGATAGGATAGAGGATAGGATATGATACAGGATAGGATAGGATAGAGGATAGGATAGAGGATAGAGGATAGGATAGGATAGAGGATAGGATAGGACAGAGGATAGGATAGGATAGAGGATAGGATAGGTTAGAGGATGGGATAGGATAGAGGATAATATAGGATAGAGGATAGGATAGGATAGAGGATAGGATAGGATAGAGGATAGGATAGAGGATAGGATAGAGGATAGGATAGGATAGAGGATAGGATAGGATAGAGGATAGGATAGGATAGAGGATAGGATAGGATAGAGGATAGGATAGGATAGAGGATAGGATAGGATAGAGAATAGGATAGGATAGAGGATAGGATAGGATAGAGGATAGGATAGGATAGAGGATAGGATAGGATAGGATAGGATAGAGGATAATATAGGATAGAGGATAGGATAGGATAGAGGATAGGATAGGATAGAGGATAGGATAGGATAGAGGATAGGATAGGATAGAGGACACGATATAGGATTTAATAGGATAGAGGATAGGATACGATAGAGGATACGATAGGATAGAGGATAGGATAGGATAGAGAATAGGATAGGATAGAGGATAGGATAGGATAGAGGATAGGATAGGATAGAGGATAGGATAGGATAGAGGATGGGATAGGATAGAGGATAATATAGGATAGAGGATAGGATAGGATAGAGGATAGGATAGGATAGAGGATAGGATAGGACAGAGAATAGGATATAGGATTGGATAGGATAGCGGATAGGATAGGATTGAGGATAGGATAGGATAGAGGATAGGATATGATAGAGGATAGGATATGGGATTGGATAGGATAGAGGATAGGATAGGATACAGGATAGGATAGGATAGAGCATAGGATATGATAGACGATAGGATAGGATAGAGGATAGGATAGGATAGAGGATAGGATAGGATAGAGGATAGGATAGGATAGAGGATAGGATAGGACAGAGAATAGGATATAGGATTGGATAGGATAGCGGATAGGATAGGATTGAGGATAGGATAGGATAGAGGATAGGATAGGATAGAGGATACGATATAGGATTGGATAGGATGGAGGATAGGATACGATAGAGGATAGGATAGGATAGAGAATAGGATATAGGATTGGATAGGATAGAGGATAGAATAGGATAGAGGATAGGATAGGATAGAGAAGAGGATATGATACAGGATAGGATAGGATAGAGGATAGGATAGGATAGAGGATAGAATAGGATACAGGATAGGATAGGATAGAGGATAGAATAGGATACAGGATAGGATAGGATAGAGGATAGAATAGGATAGAGGATAGAATAGGATAGAGGATAGGATAGGATATAGGATAGGATATGATACAGGATAGGATAGGATAGAGGATAGGATAGGATAGAGGATAGGATAGGATAGAGGATAGGATAGGATAGAGGATAGAATAGGATAGAGGATAGGATAGGATAGAGGATAGGATAGGATACAGGATAGGATAGGATAGAGGATAGGATATGATAGAGGATAGGATAGGATAGAGGATAGGATAGGATAGAGACTAGGATAGGATAGAGGATAGGATAGGATAGAGGATAGGATAGGATAGAGGATAGGATAGGATAGAGGATGGGATAGGATAGAGGATAATATAGGATAGAGGATAGGATAGGATAGAGGATAGGATAGGATAGAGGATAGGATAGGATAGGATAGAGGATAATATAGGATAGAGGATAGGATAGGATAGAGGATAGGATAGGATAGAGGATAGGATAGGATAGAGGATAGGATGGGATAGAGGATAGGATAGGATAGAGGATAGGATAGGATAGAGGATAGGATAGGATAGAGGATAGGATAGGATAGAGGATAGGATAGGATAGAGGATACGATATAGGATTTAATAGGTTAGAGGATAGGATACGATAGAGGATAGGATAGGATAGAGGATAGGATAGGATAGAGGATGGGATAGGATAGAGGATAGGATAGGATAGAGGATAGAATAGGATAGAGGATAGGATAGGATAGAGGATAGGATAGGATAGAGGATACGATATAGGATTTAATAGGATAGAGGATAGGATACGATAGAGGATACGATAGGATAGAGGATAGGATAGGATAGAGAATAGGATAGAATAGAGGATAGGATAGGATAGAGGATAGGATAGGATAGAGGATAGGATAGGATAGAGGATAGGATAGGATAGAGCATAGGATATGATAGACGATAGGATAGGATAGAGGATAGGATAGGATAGAGGATAGGATAGGATAGAGGATACGATATATTATTGGATAGGATGGAGGATAGGATACGATAGAGGATAGGATAGGATAGAGAATAGGATATAGGATTGGATAGTATAGAGGATAGAATAGGATAGAGGATAGGATAGGATAGAGGATAGGATATGATACAGGATAGGATAGGATAGAGGATAGGATAGGATAGAGGATAGAATAGGATACAGGATAGGATAGGATAGAGGATAGGATAGGATACGATAGAGGATAGGATAGGATAGAGGATAGGATAGGATAGAGAATAGGATAGGATAGAGGATAGGATAGGATAGAGGATAGGATAGGATAGAGGATAGGATAGGATAGAGGATAGGATAGGATAGGGTAGAGGATAATATAGGATAGAGGATAGGATAGGATAGAGGATAGGATAGGATAGAGGATAGGATAGGATACAGGATAGGATAGGATAGAGGATAGCATATGATAGAGGATAGGATAGGATAGAGGATAGGATAGGATAGAGACTAGGATAGGATAGAGCATAGTATAGGATAGAGGATAGGATAGGATAGAGGATAGGATAGGATAGAGGATGGGATAGGATAGAGGATAATATAGGATAGAGGATAGGATAGGATAGAGGATAGGATAGGATTGAGGATAGGATAGGATAGAGGATAGGATATGATAGAGGATAGGATAGGATAGAGGATAGGATAGGATAGAGGATAGGATAGGATAGAGGATAGGATAGGATAGAGGATAGGATAGGATAGAGGATAGGATAGGATAGAGGATAGGATAGGATACAGGATAGGATAGGATAGAGGATAGGATATGATAGAGGATAGGATAGGATAGAGGATAGGATAGGATAGAGACTAGGATAGGATAGAGGATAGGATAGGATAGAGGATAGGATAGGATAGAGGATAGGATAGGATAGAGGATGGGATAGGATAGAGGATAATATAGGATAGAGGATAGGATAGGATAGAGGATAGGATAGGATAGAGGATAGGATAGGATAGGATAGAGGATAATATAGGATAGAGGATAGGATAGGATAGAGGATAGGATAGGATAGAGGATAGGATAGGATAGAGGATAGGATGGGATAGAGGATAGGATAGGATAGAGGATAGGATAGGATAGAGGATAGGATAGGATAGAGGATAGGATAGGATAGAGGATAGGATAGGATAGAGGATACGATATATGATTTAATAGGTTAGAGGATAGGATACGATAGAGGATAGGATAGGATAGAGGATAGGATAGGATAGAGGATGGGATAGGATAGAGGATAGGATAGGATAGAGGATAGAATAGGATAGAGGATAGGATAGGATAGAGGATAGGATAGGATAGAGGATACGATATAGGATTTAATAGGATAGAGGATAGGATACGATAGAGGATACGATAGGATAGAGGATAGGATAGGATAGAGAATAGGATAGAATAGAGGATAGGATAGGATAGAGGATAGGATAGGATAGAGGATAGGATAGGATAGAGGATGGGATAGGATAGAGGATAATATAGGATAGAGGATAGGATAGGATAGAGGATAGGATAGGATAGAGGATAGGATAGGACAGAGAATAGGATATAGGATTGGATAGGATAGCGGATAGGATAGGATTGAGGATAGGATAGGATAGAGGATAGGATATGATAGAGGATAGGATATAGGATTGGATAGGATAGAGGATAGGATAGGATAGAGGATAGGATAGGATAGAGCATAGGATATGATAGACGATAGGATAGGATAGAGGATAGGATAGGATAGAGGATAGGATAGGATAGAGGATACGATATATTATTGGATAGGATGGAGGATAGGATACGATAGAGGATAGAATAGGATAGAGAATAGGATATAGGATTGGATAGTATAGAGGATAGAATAGGATAGAGGATAGGATAGGATAGAGGATAGGATATGATACAGGATAGGATAGGATAGAGGATAGGATAGGATAGAGGATAGAATAGGATACAGGATAGGATAGGATAGAGGATAGGATAGGATACGATAGAGGATACGATAGGATAGAGGATAGGATAGGATAGAGAATAGGATAGGATAGAGGATAGAGGATAGGATAGGATAGAGGATAGGATAGGATAGAGGATAGGATAGGATAGAGGATAGGATAGGATAGGGTAGAGGATAATATAGGATAGAGGATAGGATAGGATAGAGGATAGGATAGGATAGAGGATAGGATAGGATACAGGATAGGATAGGGTAGAGGATAGGATATGATAGAGGATAGGATAGGATAGAGTATAGGATAGGATAGAGGATGGGATAGGATAGAGGATAATATAGGATAGAGGATAGGATAGGATAGAGGATAGGATAGGATTGAGGATAGGATAGGATAGAGGATAGGATATAGGATTGGATAGTATAGAGGATAGAATAGGATAGAGGATAGGATAGGATAGAGGATAGGATATGATACAGGATAGGATAGGATAGAGGATAGGATAGGATAGAGGATAGAATAGGATACAGGATAGGATAGGATAGAGGATAGGATAGGATACGATAGAGGATACGATAGGATAGAGGATAGGATAGGATAGAGAATAGGATAGGATAGAGGATAGAGGATAGGATAGGATAGAGGATAGGATAGGATAGAGGATAGGATAGGATAGAGGATAGGATAGGATAGGGTAGAGGATAATATAGGATAGAGGATAGGATAGGATAGAGGATAGGATAGGATAGAGGATAGGATAGGATACAGGATAGGATAGGGTAGAGGATAGGATATGATAGAGGATAGGATAGGATAGAGTATAGGATAGGATAGAGGATGGGATAGGATAGAGGATAATATAGGATAGAGGATAGGATAGGATAGAGGATAGGATAGGATTGAGGATAGGATAGGATAGAGGATAGGATATGATAGAGGATAGGATAGGATAGAGGATAGGATAGGATAGAGGATAGGATAGGATAGAGGATAGGATAGGATAGAGGATAGGATAGGATAGAGGATAGGATAGGATAGAGGATAGGATAGGATACAGGATAGGATAGGATAGAGGATAGGATATGATAGAGGATAGGATAGGATAGAGGATAGGATAGGATAGAGACTAGGATAGGATAGAGGATAGGATAGGATAGAGGATAGGATAGGATAGAGGATAGGATAGGATAGAGGATGGGATAGGATAGAGGATAATATAGGATAGAGGATAGGATAGGATAGAGGATAGGATAGGATAGAGGATAGGATAGGATAGGATAGAGGATAATATAGGATAGAGGATAGGATAGGATAGAGGATAGGATAGGATAGAGGATAGGATAGGATAGAGGATAGGATAGGATAGAGGATAGGATAGGATAGAGGATAGGATAGGATAGAGGATAGGATATGATAGAGGATAGGATAGGATAGAGGATAGGATAGGATAGAGACTAGGATAGGATAGAGGATAGGATAGGATAGAGGATAGGATAGGATAGAGGATAGGATAGGATAGAGGATGGGATAGGATAGAGGATAATATAGGATAGAGGATAGGATAGGATAGAGGATAGGATAGGATAGAGGATAGGATAGGATAGGATAGAGGATAATATAGGATAGAGGATAGGATAGGATAGAGGATAGGATAGGATAGAGGATAGGATAGGATAGAGGATGGGATAGGATAGAGGATAGGATAGGATAGAGGATAGAATAGGATAGAGGATAGGATAGGATAGAGGATAGGATAGGATAGAGGATACGATATAGGATTTAATAGGATAGAGGATAGGATACGATAGAGGATACGATAGGATAGAGGATAGGATAGGATAGAGAATAGGATAGAATAGAGGATAGGATAGGATAGAGGATAGGATAGGATAGAGGATAGGATAGGATAGAGGATGGGATAGGATAGAGGATAATATAGGATAGAGGATAGGATAGGATAGAGGATAGGATAGGATAGAGGATAGGATAGGACAGAGAATAGGATATAGGATTGGATAGGATAGCGGATAGGATAGGATTGAGGATAGGATAGGATAGAGGATAGGATATGATAGAGGATAGGATATAGGATTGGATAGGATAGAGGATAGGATAGGATAGAGGATAGGATAGGATAGAGCATAGGATATAGGATTGGATAGTATAGAGGATAGAATAGGATAGAGGATAGGATAGGATAGAGGATAGGATATGATACAGGATAGGATAGGATAGAGGATAGGATAGGATAGAGGATAGAATAGGATACAGGATAGGATAGGATAGAGGATAGGATAGGATACGATAGAGGATACGATAGGATAGAGGATAGGATAGGATAGAGAATAGGATAGGATAGAGGATAGAGGATAGGATAGGATAGAGGATAGGATAGGATAGAGGATAGGATAGGATAGAGGATAGGATAGGATAGGGTAGAGGATAATATAGGATAGAGGATAGGATAGGATAGAGGATAGGATAGGATAGAGGATAGGATAGGATACAGGATAGGATAGGGTAGAGGATAGGATATGATAGAGGATAGGATAGGATAGAGTATAGGATAGGATAGAGGATGGGATAGGATAGAGGATAATATAGGATAGAGGATAGGATAGGATAGAGGATAGGATAGGATTGAGGATAGGATAGGATAGAGGATAGGATATGATAGAGGATAGGATAGGATAGAGGATAGGATAGGATAGAGGATAGGATAGGATAGAGGATAGGATAGGATAGAGGATAGGATAGGATAGAGGATAGGATAGGATAGAGGATAGGATAGGATACAGGATAGGATAGGATAGAGGATAGGATATGATAGAGGATAGGATAGGATAGAGGATAGGATAGGATAGAGACTAGGATAGGATAGAGGATAGGATAGGATAGAGGATAGGATAGGATAGAGGATAGGATAGGATAGAGGATGGGATAGGATAGAGGATAATATAGGATAGAGGATAGGATAGGATAGAGGATAGGATAGGATAGAGGATAGGATAGGATAGGATAGAGGATAATATAGGATAGAGGATAGGATAGGATAGAGGATAGGATAGGATAGAGGATAGGATAGGATAGAGGATAGGATAGGATAGAGGATAGGATAGGATAGAGGATAGGATAGGATAGAGGATAGGATAGGATAGAGGATAGGATAGGATAGAGGATACGATATAGGATTTAATAGGTTAGAGGATAGGATACGATAGAGGATAGGATAGGATAGAGGATAGGATAGGATAGAGGATGGGATAGGATAGAGGATAGGATAGGATAGAGGATAGAATAGGATAGAGGATAGGATAGGATAGAGGATAGGATAGGATAGAGGATACGATATAGGATTTAATAGGATAGAGGATAGGATACGATAGAGGATACGATAGGATAGAGGATAGGATAGGATAGAGAATAGGATAGGATAGAGGATAGGATAGGATAGAGGATAGGATAGGATAGAGGATGGGACAGGATAGAGGATAATATAGGATAGAGGATAGGATAGGATAGAGGATAGGATAGGATAGAGGATAGGATAGGACAGAGAATAGGATATAGGATTGGATAGGATAGCGGATAGGATAGGATTGAGGATAGGACAGGATAGAGGATAGGATATGATAGAGGATAGGATATAGGATTGGATAGGATAGAGGATAGGATAGGATAGAGGATAGGATAGGATAGAGCATAGGATATGATAGACGATAGGATAGGATAGAGGATAGGATAGGATAGAGGATAGGATATGATACAGGATAGGATAGGATAGAGGATAGGATAGAGGATAGAGGATAGGATAGGATAGAGGATAGGATAGGACAGAGGATAGGATAGGATAGAGGATAGGATAGGTTAGAGGATGGGATAGGATAGAGGATAATATAGGATAGAGGATAGGATAGGATAGAGGATAGGATAGGATAGAGGATAGGATAGAGGATAGGATAGAGGATAGGATAGGATAGAGGATAGGATAGGATAGAGGATAGGATAGGATAGAGGATAGGATAGGATAGAGGATAGGATAGGATAGAGGATAGGATAGGATAGAGAATAGGATAGGATAGAGGATAGGATAGGATAGAGGATAGGATAGGATAGAGGATAGGATAGGATAGGATAGGATAGAGGATAATATAGGATAGAGGATAGGATAGGATAGAGGATAGGATAGGATAGAGGATAGGATAGGATAGAGGATAGGATAGGATAGAGGATAGGATAGGATAGAGGACACGATATAGGATTTAATAGGATAGAGGATAGGATACGATAGAGGATACGATAGGATAGAGGATAGGATAGGATAGAGAATAGGATAGGATAGAGGATAGGATAGGATAGAGGATAGGATAGGATAGAGGATAGGATAGGATAGAGGATGGGATAGGATAGAGGATAATATAGGATAGAGGATAGGATAGGATAGAGGATAGGATAGGATAGAGGATAGGATAGGACAGAGAATAGGATATAGGATTGGATAGGATAGCGGATAGGATAGGATTGAGGATAGGATAGGATAGAGGATAGGATATGATAGAGGATAGGATATGGGATTGGATAGGATAGAGGATAGGATAGGATACAGGATAGGATAGGATAGAGCATAGGATATGATAGACGATAGGATAGGATAGAGGATAGGATAGGATAGAGGATAGGATAGGATAGAGGATAGGATAGGATAGAGGATACGATATAGGATTGGATAGGATGGAGGATAGGATACGATAGAGGATAGGATAGGATAGAGAATAGGATATAGGATTGGATAGGATAGAGGATAGAATAGGATAGAGGATAGGATAGGATAGAGAAGAGGATATGATACAGGATAGGATAGGATAGAGGATAGGATAGGATAGAGGATAGAATAGGATACAGGATAGGATAGGATAGAGGATAGAATAGGATACAGGATAGGATAGGATAGAGGATAGGATAGGATAGAGGATAGAATAGGATAGAGGATAGGATAGGATATAGGATAGGATATGATACAGGATAGGATAGGATAGAGGATAGGATAGGATAGAGGATAGGATAGGATAGAGGATAGGATAGGATAGAGGATAGGATAGGATAGAGGATAGGATAGGATAGAGGATAGGATAGGATACAGGATAGGATAGGATAGAGGATAGGATATGATAGAGGATAGGATAGGATAGCGGATAGGATAGGATAGAGACTAGGATAGGATAGAGGATAGGATAGGATAGAGGATAGGATAGGATAGAGGATAGGATAGGATAGAGGATAGGATAGGATAGAGGATGGGATAGGATAGAGGATAATATAGGATAGAGGATAGGATAGGATAGAGGATAGGATAGGATAGAGGATAGGATAGGATAGGATAGAGGATAATATAGGATAGAGGATAGGATAGGATAGAGGATAGGATAGGATAGAGGATAGGATAGGATAGAGGATAGGATGGGATAGAGGATAGGATAGGATAGAGGATAGGATAGGATAGAGGATAGGATAGGATAGAGGATAGGATAGGATAGAGGATAGGATAGGATAGAGGATACGATATAGGATTTAATAGGTTAGAGGATAGGATACGATAGAGGATAGGATAGGATAGAGGATAGGATAGGATAGAGGATGGGATAGGATAGAGGATAGGATAGGATAGAGGATAGAATAGGATAGAGGATAGGATAGGATAGAGGATAGGATAGGATAGAGGATACGATATAGGATTTAATAGGATAGAGGATAGGATACGATAGAGGATACGATAGGATAGAGGATAGGATAGGATAGAGAATAGGATAGAATAGAGGATAGGATAGGATAGAGGATAGGATAGGATAGAGGATAGGATAGGATAGAGGATGGGATAGGATAGAGGATAATATAGGATAGAGGATAGGATAGGATAGAGGATAGGATAGGATAGAGGATAGGATAGGACAGAGAATAGGATATAGGATTGGATAGGATAGCGGATAGGATAGGATTGAGGATAGGATAGGATAGAGGATAGGATATGATAGAGGATAGGATATAGGATTGGATAGGATAGAGGATAGGATAGGATAGAGGATAGGATAGGATAGAGCATTGGATATGATAGACGATAGGATAGGATAGAGGATAGGATAGGATAGAGGATAGGATAGGATAGAGGATACGATATATTATTGGATAGGATGGAGGATAGGATACGATAGAGGATAGGATAGGATAGAGAATAGGATATAGGATTGGATAGTATAGAGGATAGAATAGGATAGAGGATAGGATAGGATAGAGGATAGGATATGATACAGGATAGGATAGGATAGAGGATAGGATAGGATAGAGGATAGAATAGGATACAGGATAGGATAGGATAGAGGATAGGATAGGATACGATAGAGGATACGATAGGATAGAGGATAGGATAGGATAGAGAATAGGATAGGATAGAGGATAGAGGATAGGATAGGATAGAGGATAGGATAGGATAGAGGATAGGATAGGATAGAGGATAGGATAGGATAGGGTAGAGGATAATATAGGATAGAGGATAGGATAGGATAGAGGATAGGATAGGATAGAGGATAGGATAGGATACAGGATAGGATAGGGTAGAGGATAGGATATGATAGAGGATAGGATAGGATAGAGGATAGGATAGGATAGAGGATGGGATAGGATAGAGGATAATATAGGATAGAGGATAGGATAGGATAGAGGATAGGATAGGATTGAGGATAGGATAGGATAGAGGATAGGATATGATAGAGGATAGGATAGGATAGAGGATAGGATAGGATAGAGGATAGGATAGGATAGAGGATAGGATAGGATAGAGGATAGGATAGGATAGAGGATACGATATAGGATTTAATAGGTTAGAGGATAGGATACGATAGAGGATAGGATAGGATAGAGGATAGGATAGGATAGAGGATGGGATAGGATAGAGGATAGGATAGGATAGAGGATAGAATAGGATAGAGGATAGGATAGGATAGAGGATAGGATAGGATAGAGGATACGATATAGGATTTAATAGGATAGAGGATAGGATACGATAGAGGATACGATAGGATAGAGGATAGGATATGATAGAGAATAGGATAGGATAGAGGATAGGATAGGATAGAGGATAGGATAGGATAGAGGATAGGATAGGATAGAGGATGGGACAGGATAGAGGATAATATAGGATAGAGGATAGGATAGGATAGAGGATAGGATAGGATAGAGGATAGGATAGGACAGAGAATAGGATATAGGATTGGATAGGATAGCGGATAGGATAGGATTGAGGATAGGACAGGATAGAGGATAGGATATGATAGAGGATAGGATATAGGATTGGATAGGATAGAGGATAGGATAGGATAGAGGATAGGATAGGATAGAGCATAGGATATGATAGACGATAGGATAGGATAGAGGATAGGATAGGATAGAGGATAGGATATGATACAGGATAGGATAGGATAGAGGATAGGATAGAGGATAGAGGATAGGATAGGATAGAGGATAGGATAGGACAGAGGATAGGATAGGATAGAGGATAGGATAGGTTAGAGGATGGGATAGGATAGAGGATAATATAGGATAGAGGATAGGATAGGATAGAGGATAGGATAGGATAGAGGATAGGATAGAGGATAGGATAGAGGATAGGATAGAGGATAGGATAGGATAGAGGATAGGATAGGATAGAGGATAGGATAGGATAGAGGATAGGATAGGATAGAGGATAGGATAGGATAGAGGATAGGATAGGATAGAGAATAGGATAGGATAGAGGATAGGATAGGATAGAGGATAGGATAGGATAGAGGATAGGATAGGATATGATAGGATAGAGGATAATATAGGATAGAGGATAATATAGGATAGAGGATAGGATAGGATAGAGGATAGGATAGGATAGAGGATAGGATAGGATAGAGGATAGGATAGGATAGAGGACACGATATAGGATTTAATAGGATAGAGGATAGGATACGATAGAGGATACGATATGATAGAGGATAGGATAGGATAGAGAATAGGATAGGATAGAGGATAGGATAGGATAGAGGATAGGATAGGATAGAGGATAGGATAGGATAGAGGATGGGATAGGATAGAGGATAATATAGGATAGAGGATAGGATAGGATAGAGGATAGGATAGGATAGAGGATAGGATAGGACAGAGAATAGGATATAGGATTGGATAGGATAGCGGATAGGATAGGATTGAGGATAGGATAGGATAGAGGATAGGATATGATAGAGGATAGGATATGGGATTGGATAGGATAGAGGATAGGATAGGATACAGGATAGGATAGGATAGAGCATAGGATATGATAGACGATAGGATAGGATAGAGGATAGGATAGGATAGAGGATAGGATAGGATAGAGGATAGGATAGGATAGAGGATACGATATAGGATTGGATAGGATGGAGGATAGGATACGATAGAGGATAGGATAGGATAGAGAATAGGATATAGGATTGGATAGGATAGAGGATAGAATAGGATAGAGGATAGGATAGGATAGAGAATAGGATATGATACAGGATAGGTTAGGATAGAGGATAGGATAGGATAGAGGATAGAATAGGATACAGGATAGGATAGGATAGAGGATAGAATAGGATACAGGATAGGATAGGATAGAGGATAGGATAGGATAGAGGATAGAATAGGATAGAGGATAGGATAGGATATAGGATAGGATATGATACAGGATAGGATAGGATAGAGGATAGGATAGGATAGAGGATAGGATAGGATAGAGGATAGGATAGGACAGAGGATAGGATAGGATAGAGGATAGGATACGATAGAGGATACGATAGGATAGAGGATAGGATAGGATAGAGAATAGGATAGGATAGAGGATAGGATAGGTTAGAGGATAGGATAGGATAGAGGATAGGATAGGATAGAGGATAGGATAGGATAGAGGATAGGATAGGACAGAGAATAGGATATAGGATTGGATAGGATAGCGGATAGGATAGGATTGAGGATAGGATAGGATAGAGGATAGATATGATAGAGGATAGGATATGGGATTGGATAGGATAGAGGATAGGATAGGATACAGGATAGGATAGGATAGAGCATAGGATATGATAGACGATAGGATAGGATAGAGGATAGGATAGGATAGAGGATAGGATAGGATAGAGGATACGATATAGGATTGGATAGGATGGAGGATAGGATACGATAGAGGATAGGATAGGATAGAGAATAGGATATAGGATTGGATAGGATAGAGGATAGAATAGGATAGAGGATAGGATAGGATAGAGAATAGGATATGATACAGGATAGGATAGGATAGAGGATAGGATAGGATAGAGGATAGAATAGGATACAGGATAGGATAGGATAGAGGATAGGATAGGATAGAGGATAGAATAGGATAGAGGATAGGATAGGATATAGGATAGGATATGATACAGGATAGGATAGGATAGAGGATAGGATAGGATAGAGGATAGGATAGGATAGAGGATAGGATAGGACAGAGGATAGGATAGGATAGAGGATAGGATACGATAGAGGATACGATAGGATAGAGGATAGGATAGGATAGAGAATAGGATAGGATAGAGGATAGGATAGGATAGAGGATAGGATAGGATAGAGGATAGGATAGGATAGAGGATGGGATAGGATAGAGGATAATATAGGATAGAGGATAGGATAGGATAGAGGATAGGATAGGATAGAGGATAGGATAGGACAGAGAATAGGATATAGGATTGGATAGGATAGCGGATAGGATAGGATTGAGGATAGGATAGGATAGAGGATAGGATATGATAGAGGATAGGATATAGGATTGGATAGGATAGAGGATAGGATAGGATAGAGGATAGGATAGGATAGGATAGAGGATAGGATAGGATAGAGGATAGGATAGGATAGAGGATAGGATAGGATAGAGGATAGGATAGGATAGAGCATAGGATATGATAGACGATAGGATAGGATAGAGGATAGGATAGGATAGAGGATACGATATAGGATTGGATAGGATGGAGGATAGGATACGATAGAGGATAGGATAGGATAGAGAATAGGATATAGGATTGGATAGTATAGAGGATAGAATAGGATAGAGGATAGGATAGGATAGAGGATAGGATATGATACAGGATAGGATAGGATAGAGGATAGGATAGAATAGAGGATAGAATAGGATACAGGATAGGATAGGATAGAGGATAGGATAGGATAGAGGATAGAATAGGATAGAGGATAGGACAGGATAGAGGATAGGATATGATACAGGATAGGATAGGATAGAGGATAGGATAGGATAGAGGATAGGATAGGATAGAGGATAGGATAGGACAGAGGATAGGATAGGATAGAGGATAGGATAGGTTAGAGGATGGGATAGGATAGAGGATAATATAGGATAGAGGATAGGATAGGATAGAGGATAGGATAGGATAGAGGATAGGATAGAGGATAGGATAGAGGATAGGATAGAGGATAGGATAGGATAGAGGATAGGATAGGATAGAGGATAGGATAGGATAGAGGATAGGATAGGATAGAGGATAGGATAGGATAGAGGATAGGATAGGATAGAGGATAGGATAGGATAGAGGATAGGATAGGATAGAGGATAGGATAGGATAGAGGATAGGATAGGATAGAGGATAGGATACGATAGAGGATAAGGATAGGATAGAGGATAGGATAGGATAGAGGATAGGATATGATAGAGGATAGGATAGGATAGAGGATAGGATAGGATAGAGAATAGGATAGGATAGAGGATAGGATAGGATAGAGGATAGGATAGGATAGGATAGAGGATAATATAGGATAGAGGATAGGATAGGATAGAGGATAGGATAGGATAGAGGATAGGATAGGATAGAGGATAGGATAGGATAGAGGATAGGATAGGATAGAGGATAGGATAGGATAGAGGATAGGATAGGATAGAGGATAGGATAGGATAGAGGATACGATATAGGATTTAATAGGTTAGAGGATAGGATACGATAGAGGATAGGATAGGATAAAGGATAGGATAGGATAGAGGATGGGATAGGATAGAGGATAGGATAGGATAGAGGATAGAATAGGATAGAGGATAGGATAGGATAGAGGATAGGATATGATACAGGATAGGATAGGATAGAGGATAGGATAGGATAGAGGATAGGTTAGGATACAGGATAGGATAGGATAGAGGATAGGATATGATAGAGGATAGGATAGGATAGAGGATAGGATAGGATAGAGACTAGGATAGGATAGAGGATAGGATAGGATAGAGGATAGGATAGGATAGAGGATAGGATAGGATAGAGGATGGGATAGGATAGAGGATAATATAGGATAGAGGATAGGATAGGATAGAGGATAGGATAGGATTGAGGATAGGATAGGATAGAGGATAGGATATGATAGAGGATAGGATAGGATAGAGGATTAGGATAGGATAGAGGATAGGATAGGATAGAGGATAGGATAGGATAGAGAATAGGATAGGATAGAGGATAGGATAGGATAGAGGATAGGATAGGATAGAGGATAGGATAGGATAGGATAGGATAGAGGATAATATAGGATAGAGGATAGGATAGGATAGAGGATAGGATAGGATAGAGGATAGGATACGATAGAGGATAAGGATAGGATAGAGGATAGGATAGGATAGAGGATAGGATATGATAGAGGATAGGATAGGATAGAGGATAGGATAGGATAGAGAATAGGATAGGATAGAGGATAGGATAGAGGATAGGATAGGATAGGATAGAGGATAATATAGGATAGAGGACAGGATAGGATAGAGGATAGGATAGGATAGAGGATAGGATAGGATAGAGGATAGGATAGGATAGAGGATACGATATAGGATTTAATAGGTTAGAGGATAGGATACGATAGAGGATAGGATAGGATAAAGGATAGGATAGGATAGAGGATGGGATAGGATAGAGGACAGGATAGGATAGAGGATAGAATAGGATAGAGGATAGGATAGGATAGAGGATAGGATATGATACAGGATAGGATAGGATAGAGGATAGGATAGGATAGAGGATAGGATAGGATACAGGATAGGATAGGATAGAGGTTAGGATATGATAGAGGATAGGATAGGATAGAGGATAGGATAGGATAGAGACTAGGATAGGATAGAGGATAGGATAGGATAGAGGATAGGATAGGATAGGATAGGATAGAGGATAGGATAGGATAGAGGATAGGATAGGATAGAGGATGGGATAGGATAGAGGATAATATAGGATAGAGGATAGGATAGGATAGAGGATAGGATAGGATTGAGGATAGGATAGGATAGAGGATAGGATATGATAGAGGATAGGATAGGATAGAGGATAGGATAGGATAGAGGATAGGATAGGATAGAGGATAGGATAGGATAGAGAATAGGATAGGATAGAGGATAGGATAGGATAGAGGATAGGATAGGATAGAGGATAGGATAGGATAGGATAGGATAGAGGATAATATAGGATAGAGGATAGGATAGGATAGAGGATAGGATAGGATAGAGGATAGGATAGGATAGAGGATAGGATAGGATAGAGGATAGGATAGGATAGAGGATACGATATAGGATTGGATAGGATGGAGGATAGGATACGATAGAGGATAGGATAGAATAGAGAATAGGATATAGGATAGAATAGGATAGAGGATAGGATAGGATAGAGAATAGGATATGATACAGGATAGGATAGGATAGAGGATAGGATAGGATAGAGGATAGGATAGGATAGAGGATAGGATATGATAGAGGATAGGATATAGGATTGGATAGGATAGAGGATAGGATAGGATAGAGGATAGGATAGGATAGAGCATAGGATATGATAGACGATAGGATAGGATAGAGGATAGGATAGGATAGAGGATAGGATAGGATAGAGGATACGATATAGGATTGGATAGGATGGAGGATAGGATACGATAGAGGATAGGATAGGATAGAGAATAGGATATAGGATAGAATAGGATAGAGGATAGGATAGGATAGAGAATAGGATATGATACAGGATAGGATAGGATAGAGGATAGGATAGGATAGAGGATAGGATAGGATAGAGGATAGGATAGGATAGAGGATGGGATAGGATAGAGGATAATATAGGATAGAGGATAGGATAGGATAGAGGATAGGATAGGATAGAGGATAGGATAGGACAGAGAATAGGATATAGGATTGGATAGGATAGCGGATAGGATAGGATTGAGGATAGGATAGGATAGAGGATAGGATATGATAGAGGATAGGATATAGGATTGGATAGGATAGAGGATAGGATAGGGTAGAGGATAGGATAGGATAGAGCATAGGATATGATAGACGATAGGATAGGATAGAGGATAGGATAGGATAGAGGATAGGATAGGATAGAGGATACGATATAGGATTGGATAGGATGGAGGATAGGATACGATAGAGGATAGGATAGGATAGAGAATAGGATATAGGATAGAATAGGATAGAGGATAGGATAGGATAGAGAATAGGATATGATACAGGATAGGATAGGATAGAGGATAGGATAGGATAGAGTATAGGATAGGATAGAGGATAGGATAGGACAGAGGATAGGATAGGATAGAGGATAGGATAGGATAGAGGATGGGATAGGATAGAGGATAATATAGGATAGAGGATAGGATAGGATAGAGGATAGGATAGGATAGAGGTTAATATAGGATAGAGGATAGGATAGGATAGAGGATAGGATAGGATAGAGGATAGGATAGGATAGAGGATGGGATAGGATAGAGGATAATATAGGATAGAGGATAGGATAGGATAGAGGATAGGATAGGACAGAGGATAGGATAGGATAGAGGATAGGATAGGTTAGAGGATGGGATAGGATAGAGGATAATATAGGATAGAGGATAGGATAGGATAGAGGATAGGATAGGATAGAGGATAGGATAGAGGATAGGATAGAGGATATAATAGGATAGAGGATAGGATAGGATAGAGGATAGGATAGGATAGAGGATAGGATAGGATAGAGGATAGGATAGGATACAGGATAGGATAGGATAGAGGATAGGATAGGATAGAGGATAGAATAGGATAGAGGATAGGATAGGATAGAGGATAGGATATGATACAGGATAGGATAGGATAGAGGATAGGATAGGATAGAGGATAGGATAGGATAGAGGATAGGATAGGACAGAGGATAGGATAGGATAGAGGATAGGATAGGTTAGAGGATGGGATAGGATAGAGGATAATATAGGATAGAGGATAGGATAGGATAGAGGATAGGATAGGATAGAGGATAGGATAGAGGATAGGATAGGATAGAGGATAGAATAGGATAGAGGATAGGATAGGATAGAGGATAGGATATGATACAGGATAGGATAGGATAGAGGATAGGATAGGATAGAGGATAGGATAGGATAGAGGATAGGATAGGACAGAGGATAGGATAGGATAGAGGATAGGATAGGTTAGAGGATGGATAGGATAGAGGATAATATAGGATAGAGGATAGGATAGGATAGAGGATAGGATAGGATAGAGGATAGGATAGAGGATAGGATAGAGGATATAATAGGATAGAGGATAGGATAGGATAGAGGATAGGATAGGATAGAGGATAGGATAGGATAGAGGATAGGATAGGATAGAGGATAGGATAGGAAAGAGGATAGGATAGGATAGAGGATAGGATAGGATAGAGGATAGGATAGGATAGAGGATAGGATAGGATAGAGGGTAGGATACGATAGAGGATAAGGATAGGATAGAGGATAGGATAGGATAGAGCATAGGATATGATAGAGGATAGGATAGGATAGAGGATAGGATAGGATAGAGGATAGGATAGGATAGAGGATGGGATAGGATAGAGGATAATATAGGATAGAGGATAGGATAGGATAGAGGATAGGATAGGATAGAGGATAGGATAGGACAGAGACTAGGATATAGGATTGGATAGGATAGCGGATAGGATAGGATTGAGGATAGGATAGGATAGAGGATAGGATATGATAGAGGATAGGATATAGGATTGGATAGGATAGAGGATAGGATAGGATAGAGGATAGGATAGGATAGAGCATAGGATATGATAGACGATAGGATAGGATAGAGGATAGGATACGATAGAGGATACGATAGGATAGAGGATAGGATAGGATAGAGAATAGGATAGGATAGAGGATAGGATAGGATAGAGGATAGGATAGGATAGAGGATAGGATAGGATAGAGGATGGGATAGGATAGAGGATAATATAGGATAGAGGATAGGATAGGATAGAGGATAGGATAGGATAGAGGATAGGATAGGACAGAGAATAGGATATAGGATTGGATAGGATAGCGGATAGGATAGGATTGAGGATAGGATAGGATAGAGGATAGGATATGATAGAGGATAGGATATAGGATTGGATAGGATAGAGGATAGGATAGGATAGAGGATAGGATAGGATAGAGGATAGGATAGGATTGAGCATAGGATATGATAGACGATAGGATAGGATAGAGGATAGGATAGGATAGAGGATAGGATAGGATAGAGGATACGATATAGGATAGAGGATACGATATAGGATTGGATAGGATGGAGGATAGGATACGATAGAGGATAGGATAGGATAGAGAATAGGATATAGGATTGGATAGTATAGAGGATAGAATAGGATAGAGGATAGGATAGGAGAGAGGATAGGATATGATACAGGATAGGATAGGATAGAGGATAGGATAGGATAGAGGATAGAATAGGATACAGGATAGGATAGGATAGAGGATAGGATAGGATAGAGGATAGGATAGGATAGAGGATAGGATAGGATAGGATAGAGGATAATATAGGATAGAGGATAGGATAGGATAGAGGATAGGATAGGATAGAGGATAGGATAGGATAGAGGATAGGATAGGATAGAGGATACGATATAGGATTTAATAGGATAGAGGATAGGATACGATAGAGGATACGATAGGATAGAGGATAGGATAGGATAGAGAATAGGATAGGATAGAGGATAGGATAGGATAGAGGATAGGATAGGATAGAGGATAGGATAGGATAGAGGATGGGATAGGATAGAGGATAATATAGGATAGAGGATAGGATAGGATAGAGGATAGGATAGGATAGAGGATAGGATAGGACAGAGAATAGGATATAGGATTGGATAGGATAGCGGATAGGATAGGATTGAGGATAGGATAGGATAGAGGATAGGATATGATAGAGGATAGGACATAGGATTGGATAGGATAGAGGATAGGATAGGACGGAGGATAGGATAGGATAGAGCATAGGATATGATAGAGGATAGGATATAGGATTGGATAGGATAGAGGATAGGATAGGATAGAGGATAGGATAGGATAGAGCATAGGATATGATAGACGATAGGATAGGATAGAGGATAGGATACGATAGAGGATACGATAGGATAGAGGATAGGATAGGATAGAGCATAGGATAGGATAGAGGATAGGATAGGATAGAGGATAGGATAGGATAGAGGATAGGATAGGATAGAGGATGGGATAGGATAGAGGATAATATAGGATAGAGGATAGGATAGGATAGAGGATAGGATAGGATAGAGGATAGGATAGGACAGAGAATAGGATATAGGATTGGATAGGATAGCGGATAGGATAGGATTGAGGATAGGATAGGATAGAGGATAGGATATGATAGAGGATAGGATATAGGATTGGATAGGATAGAGGATAGGATAGGATAGAGGATAGGATAGGATAGAGGATAGGATAGGATTGAGCATAGGATATGATAGACGATAGGATAGGATAGAGGATAGGATAGGATAGAGGATAGGATAGGATAGAGGATACGATATAGGATAGAGGATACGATATAGGATTGGATAGGATGGAGGATAGGATACGATAGAGGATAGGATAGGATAGAGAATAGGATATAGGATTGGATAGTATAGAGGATAGAATAGGATAGAGGATAGGATAGGAGAGAGGATAGGATATGATACAGGATAGGATAGGATAGAGGATAGGATAGGATAGAGGATAGAATAGGATACAGGATAGGATAGGATAGAGGATAGGATAGGATAGAGGATAGGATAGGATAGAGGATAGGATAGGATAGGATAGAGGATAATATAGGATAGAGGATAGGATAGGATAGAGGATAGGATAGGATAGAGGATAGGATAGGATAGAGGATAGGATAGGATAGAGGATACGATATAGGATTTAATAGGATAGAGGATAGGATACGATAGAGGATACGATAGGATAGAGGATAGGATAGGATAGAGAATAGGATAGGATAGAGGATAGGATAGGATAGAGGATAGGATAGGATAGAGGATAGGATAGGATAGAGGATGGGATAGGATAGAGGATAATATAGGATAGAGGATAGGATAGGATAGAGGATAGGATAGGATAGAGGATAGGATAGGACAGAGAATAGGATATAGGATTGGATAGGATAGCGGATAGGATAGGATTGAGGATAGGATAGGATAGAGGATAGGATATGATAGAGGATAGGACATAGGATTGGATAGGATAGAGGATAGGATAGGACGGAGGATAGGATAGGATAGAGCATAGGATATGATAGAGGATAGGATAGGATAGAGGATAGGATAGGATAGAGGATAGGATAGGATAGAGGATGGGATAGGATAGAGGATAATATAGGATAGAGGATAGGATAGGATAGAGGATAGGATAGGATAGAGGATAGGATAGGACAGAGAATAGGATATAGGATTGGATAGGATAGCGGATAGGATAGGATTGAGGATAGGATAGGATAGAGGATAGGATATGATAGAGGATAGGATATAGGATTGGATAGGATAGAGGATAGGATAGGATAGAGGATAGGATAGGATATGATAGAGGATAGGACATAGGATTGGATAGGATAGAGGATAGGATACGATAGAGGATACGATAGGATAGAGGATAGGATAGGATAGAGAATAGGATAGGATAGAGTATAGGATAGGATAGAGGATAGGATAGGATAGAGGATAGGATAGGATAGAGGATGGGATAGGATAGAGGATAATATAGGATAGAGGATAGGATAGGATAGAGGATAGGATAGGACAGAGGATAGGATAGGATAGAGGATAGGATAGGTTAGAGGATGGGATAGGATAGAGGATAATATAGGATAGAGGATAGGATAGGATAGAGGATAGGATAGGATAGAGGATAGGATAGAGGATAGGATAGAGGATATAATAGGATAGAGGATAGGATAGGATAGAGGATAGGATAGGATAGAGGATAGGATAGGATAGAGGATAGGATAGGATACAGGATAGGATAGGATAGAGGATAGGATAGGATAGAGGATAGAATAGGATAGAGGATAGGATAGGATAGAGGATAGGATATGATACAGGATAGGATAGGATAGAGGATAGGATAGGATAGAGGATAGGATAGGATAGAGGATAGGATAGGACAGAGGATAGGATAGGATAGAGGATAGGATAGGTTAGAGGATGGGATAGGATAGAGGATAATATAGGATAGAGGATAGGATAGGATAGAGGATAGGATAGGATAGAGGATAGGATAGAGGATAGGATAGGATAGAGGATAGAATAGGATAGAGGATAGGATAGGATAGAGGATAGGATATGATACAGGATAGGATAGGATAGAGGATAGGATAGGATAGAGGATAGGATAGGATAGAGGATAGGATAGGACAGAGGATAGGATAGGATAGAGGATAGGATAGGTTAGAGGATGGGATAGGATAGAGGATAATATAGGATAGAGGATAGGATAGGATAGAGGATAGGATAGGATAGAGGATAGGATAGAGGATAGGATAGAGGATATAATAGGATAGAGGATAGGATAGGATAGAGGATAGGATAGGATAGAGGATAGGATAGGATAGAGGATAGGATAGGATAGAGGATAGGATAGGAAAGAGGATAGGATAGGATAGAGGATAGGATAGGATAGAGGATAGGATAGGATAGAGGATAGGATAGGATAGAGGGTAGGATACGATAGAGGATAAGGATAGGATAGAGGATAGGATAGGATAGAGGATAGGATATGATAGAGGATAGGATAGGATAGAGGATAGGATAGGATAGAGAAGAGGATAGGATAGAGGATAGGATAGGATAGAGGATAGGATAGGATAGGATAGAGGATAATATAGGATAGAGGATAGGATAGGATAGAGGATAGGATAGGATAGAGGATAGGATAGGATAGAGGATAGGATAGGTTAGAGGATGGGATAGGATAGAGGATAATATAGGATAGAGGATAGGATAGGATAGAGGATAGGATAGGATAGAGGATAGGATAGGACAGAGGATAGGATAGGATAGAGGATAGGATAGGTTAGAGGATGGGATAGGATAGAGGATAATATAGGATAGAGGATAGGATAGGATAGAGGATAGGATAGGATAGAGGATAGGATAGAGGATAGGATAGAGGATATAATAGGATAGAGGATAGGATAGGATAGAGGATAGGATAGGATAGAGGATAGGATAGGATAGAGGATAGGATAGGATAGAGGATAGGATAGGATAGAGGATAGGATAGGATAGAGGATAGGATAGGATAGAGGATAGGATAGGATAGAGGATAGGATAGGATAGAGGATAGGATAGGATAGAGGATAGGATACGATAGAGGATAAGGATAGGATAGAGGATATTATAGGATAGAGGATAGGATATGATAGAGGATAGGATAGGATAGAGGATAGGATAGGATAGAGAATAGGATAGGATAGAGGATAGGATAGGATAGAGGATAGGATAGGATAGGATAGAGGATAATATAGGATAGAGGATAGGATAGGATAGAGGATAGGATAGGATAGAGGATAGGATAGGATAGAGGATACGATATAGGATTTAATATGTTAGAGGATAGGATACGATAGAGGATAGGATAGGATAAAGGATAGGATAGGATAGAGGATGGGATAGGATAGAGGATAGGATAGGATAGAGGATAGAATAGGATAGAGGATAGGATAGGATAGAGGATAGGATATGATACAGGATAGGATAGGATAGAGGATAGGATAGGATAGAGGATAGGATAGGATACAGGATAGGATAGGATGGAGGATAGGATATGATAGAGGATAGGATAGGATAGAGGATAGGATAGGATAGAGACTAGGATAGGATAGAGGATAGGATAGGATAGAGGATAGGATAGGATAGAGGATAGGATAGGATAGAGGATGGATAGGATAGAGGATAATATAGGATAGAGGATAGGATAGGATAGAGGATAGGATAGGATAGAGAATAGGATAGGATAGAGGATAGGATAGGATAGAGGATAGGATAGGATAGAGGATAGGATAGGATAGGATAGGATAGAGGATAATATAGGATAGAGGATAGGATAGGATAGAGGATAGGATAGGATAGAGGATAGGATAGGATAGAGGATAGGATAGGATAGAGGATAGGATAGGATAGAGGATAGGATAGGATAGAGGATAGGATAGGATAGAGGATAGGATAGGATAGAGGATAATATAGGATAGAGGATAGGATAGGATAGAGGATAGGATAGGATAGAGGATAGGATAGGACAGAGAATAGGATATAGGATTGGATAGGATAGCGGATAGGATAGGATTGAGGATAGGATAGGATAGAGGATAGGATATGATAGAGGATAGGATATAGGATTGGATAGGATAGAGGATAGGATAGGATAGAGGATAGGATAGGATAGAGGATACGATATAGGATTGGATAGGATGGAGGATAGGATACGATAGAGGATAGGATAGGATAGAGAATAGGATATAGGATAGAATAGGATAGAGGATAGGATAGGATAGAGAATAGGATATGATACAGGATAGGATAGGATAGAGGATAGGATAGGATAGAGGATAGGATAGGATAGAGGATAGGATAGGACAGAGGATAGGATAGGATAGAGGATAGGATAGGATAGAGGATGGGATAGGATAGAGGATAATATAGGATAGAGGATAGGATAGGATAGAGGATAGGATAGGATAGAGGTTAATATAGGATAGAGGATAGGATAGGATAGAGGATAGGATAGGATAGAGGATAGGATAGGATAGGATAGGATAGAGGATAATATAGGATAGAGGATAGGATAGGATAGAGGATAGGATAGGATAGAGGATAGGATAGGATAGAGGATAGGATAGGATAGAGGATAGGATAGGATAGAGGATAGGATAGGATAGAGGATAGGATAGGATAGAGGACACGATATAGGATTTAATAGGATAGAGGATAGGATACGATAGAGGATACGATAGGATAGAGGATAGGATAGGATAGAGAATAGGATAGGATAGAGGATAGGATAGGATAGAGGATAGGATAGGATAGAGGATAGTATAGGATAGAGGATGGGATAGGATAGAGGATAATATAGGATAGAGGATAGGATAGGATAGAGGATAGGATAGGATAGAGGATAGGATAGGACAGAGAATAGGATATAGGATTGGATAGGATAGCGGATAGGATAGGATTGAGGATAGGATAGGATAGAGGATAGGATATGATAGAGGATAGGATATAGGATTGGATAGGATAGAGGATAGGATAGGATAGAGGATAGGATAGGATAGAGCATAGGATATGATAGACGATAGGATAGGATAGAGGATAGGATAGGATAGAGGATAGGATAGGATAGAGGATACGATATAGGATTGGATAGGATGGAGGATAGGATACGATAAGAGGATAGGATAGGATAGAGAATAGGATATAGGATAGAATAGGATAGAGGATAGGATAGGATAGAGAATAGGATATGATACAGGATAGGATAAGATAGAGGATAGGATAGGATAGAGGATAGGATAGGATAGAGGATAGGATAGGACAGAGGATAGGATAGGATAGAGGATAGGATAGGATAGAGGATGGGATAGGATAGAGGATAATATAGGATAGAGGATTGGATAGGATAGAGGATAGGATAGGATAGAGGTTAATATAGGATAGAGGATAGGATAGGATACAGGATAGGATAGGATAGAGGATAGGATAGGACAGAGGATAGGATAGGATAGAGGATAGGATAGGTTAGAGGATGGGATAGGATAGAGGATAATATAGGATAGAGGATAGGATAGGATAGAGGATAGGATAGGATAGAGGATAGGATAGAGGATAGGATAGAGGATATAATAGGATAGAGGATAGGATAGGATAGAGGATAGGATAGGATAGAGGATAGGATAGGATAGAGGATAGGATAGGAAAGAGGATAGGATAGGATAGAGGATAGGATAGGATAGAGGATAGGATAGGATAGAGGATAGGATAGGATAGAGGGTAGGATACGATAGAGGATAAGGATAGGATAGAGGATAGGATAGGATAGAGGATAGGATATGATAGAGGATAGGATAGGATAGAGGATAGGATAGGATAGAGAAGAGGATAGGATAGAGGATAGGATAGGATAGAGGATAGGATAGGATAGGATAGAGGATAATATAGGATAGAGGATAGGATAGGATAGAGGATAGGATAGGATAGAGGATAGGATAGGATAGAGGATAGGATAGGTTAGAGGATGGGATAGGATAGAGGATAATATAGGATAGAGGATAGGATAGGATAGAGGATAGGATAGGATAGAGGATAGGATAGGACAGAGGATAGGATAGGATAGAGGATAGGATAGGTTAGAGGATGGGATAGGATAGAGGATAATATAGGATAGAGGATAGGATAGGATAGAGGATAGGATAGGATAGAGGATAGGATAGAGGATAGGATAGAGGATATAATAGGATAGAGGATAGGATAGGATAGAGGATAGGATAGGATAGAGGATAGGATAGGATAGAGGATAGGATAGGATAGAGGATAGGATAGGATAGAGGATAGGATAGGATAGAGGATAGGATAGGATAGAGGATAGGATAGGATAGAGGATAGGATAGGATAGAGGATAGGATAGGATAGAGGATAGGATACGATAGAGGATAAGGATAGGATAGAGGATATTATAGGATAGAGGATAGGATATGATAGAGGATAGGATAGGATAGAGGATAGGATAGGATAGAGAATAGGATAGGATAGAGGATAGGATAGGATAGAGGATAGGATAGGATAGGATAGAGGATAATATAGGATAGAGGATAGGATAGGATAGAGGATAGGATAGGATAGAGGATAGGATAGGATAGAGGATACGATATAGGATTTAATATGTTAGAGGATAGGATACGATAGAGGATAGGATAGGATAAAGGATAGGATAGGATAGAGGATGGGATAGGATAGAGGATAGGATAGGATAGAGGATAGAATAGGATAGAGGATAGGATAGGATAGAGGATAGGATATGATACAGGATAGGATAGGATAGAGGATAGGATAGGATAGAGGATAGGATAGGATACAGGATAGGATAGGATGGAGGATAGGATATGATAGAGGATAGGATAGGATAGAGGATAGGATAGGATAGAGACTAGGATAGGATAGAGGATAGGATAGGATAGAGGATAGGATAGGATAGAGGATAGGATAGGATAGAGGATGGGATAGGATAGAAGATAATATAGGATAGAGGATAGGATAGGATAGAGGATAGGATAGGATAGAGAATAGGGATAAGGATAGAGGATAGGATAGGATAGAGGATAGGATAGGATAGAGGATAGGATAGGATAGGATAGGATAGAGGATAATATAGGATAGAGGATAGGATAGGATAGAGGATAGGATAGGATAGAGGATAGGATAGGATAGAGGATAGGATAGGATAGAGGATAGGATAGGATAGAGGATAGGATAGGATAGAGGATAGGATAGGATAGAGGATAGGATAGGATAGAGGATAATATAGGATAGAGGATAGGATAGGATAGAGGATAGGATAGGATAGAGGATAGGATAGGACAGAGAATAGGATATAGGATTGGATAGGATAGCGGATAGGATAGGATTGAGGATAGGATAGGATAGAGGATAGGATATGATAGAGGATAGGATATAGGATTGGATAGGATAGAGGATAGGATAGGATAGAGGATAGGATAGGATAGAGGATAGGATAGGATAGAGGACACGATATAGGATTTAATAGGATAGAGGATAGGATACGATAGAGGATACGATAGGATAGAGGATAGGATAGGATAGAGAATAGGATAGGATAGAGGATAGGATAGGATAGAGGATAGGATAGGATAGAGGATAGTTTAGGATAGAGGATGGGATTGGATAGAGGATAATATAGGATTGTGGATAGGATAGGATAGAGGATAGGATAGGATTGAGTTAGGATAGGTAGGACAGAGAATAGGATAGAGGATTGGATAGGATAGCGGATAGGATAGGATTGAGGATAGGATAGGATTGAGGATAGGAGTTTGAGTGGAGGATAGGAGATAGGATTGGATAGGATAGGTAGGATTGGAGAGAGGATTGGATAGGATAGAGCTAGGATATGATAGACGATAGGTGGAAGAGGTTTGGAGTGGAGTGAGGAGTGGATTGGTGAGAGGATTCGTGTGAGGTGGAGATGGAGGAGAGGTGAAGGTGGAGGGATGAGTGAGTGAGGTGAGAGGTAGGATAGGAGAGTGGTGAGGGTGGATAGGTGTGATGTGATGAGGTTAGGATAGTGTTGTGAGGATGTGGTGAGTGAGATAGGTGAGGAGTGTGGTGTGGTGAGGAAGTGGTGTGGAGTGGTGTGAGGTGTGGTGTGGTGAGTGGTGGGGTGTGGTGTGAGGTGAAGTGTGGTGTGTGGTGGGGTGTGGTGTGTGGTGTGGTGTGGTGTGTGGGGTTGTGAGGTGAGTGGTGTGGTGTGGTGTCATGGTGTGGTGTGGTGAGTGGTGTGGAGTGGTATGTGTTGTGGAGTGTGGTGGGGTGTGGTGTGAGGTGTGGTGTGGTGGGTGGTGTGGTGTGGTGTGTGGTGTGGTGTGGTGTGTGGTGTGGTGTGTGGTGGGGTGTGGTGTGTGGTGTGGTGTGGTGTGTGGTGTGGTGTGGTGTGTGATGTGGTTGAGAGAGAGGGGACGAAGAAGAAGGGGGGGGGGGGGTGTGTGTGGAAGTGGAGAGTGAAGTGAAGTGACAGAGTGAAGTGAAGTGAAGAGTGAAGTGAATTGAAGTGTGAAGTGAAGAGTGATGTGAAGTGAAGAGTGAAGTGAAGTGAAGAATGAAGTGAAGTGAAGAGTGAAGTGAATTGAAGTGTGAAGTGGAGAGGGAAGTGAAGTGAAGAGTGAAGTGAAGTGAAGGGTGAAGTGAAGTGAAGAGTGAAGTGTGGTTAAGAGTGAAGTGAAGTGAAGAGTGAAGTGAATTGAAGAGTGAAGTGTGGTGAAGAGTGAAGTGAAATGAAGAGTGAAGTGAAGTGAAGAGTGAAGTGAAGTGAAGAGGGAAGTGAAGTGAAGAGTGAAGTGAAGTGAAGAGTGAAGTGAAGTGAAGAGAGGTGAAGTGAAGGGTGATGTGAAGTGGAGAGTGAAGTGAAGTGAAGAGTGAAGTGGAGTGAAGTGTGAAGTGGAGAGTGAAGTGAAGTGAAGAGTGAGGTGAAGTGAAGAATGAAGTGAATTGAAGTGTGAGGTGAAGAGTGAAGTGAAGTGAAGAGTGAAGTGAAGTGAAGAGTGAAGTGAAGTGAGGAGTGATGTGAAGTGGAGAGTGAGTGAAGTGAAGAGTGAAGTGAAGTGAAGAGTGAAGTGAATTGAAGTGTGAAGTGAAGAGTGATGTGAAGTGAAGAGTGAAGTGAAGTGAAGATTGAAGTGAAGTGAAGAGTGAAGTGAATTGAAGTGTGAAGTGGAGAGGGAAGTGAAGTGAAGAGTGAAGTGAAGTGAAGAGTGAAGTGAAGTGAAGAGTGAAGTGTGGTGAAGAGTGAAGTGAAATGAAGAGTGAAGTGTAGTGAAGAGTGAAGTGAAGTGAAGAGTGAAGTGAAGTGAAGAGTGAAGTGAAGTGGAGAGTGAAGTGAAGTGAAGAGTGAAGTGAGGTGAAGAGTGAGGTGAAGTGAAGAGTGAAGTGGTTTGAAGTGTGAGGGGAAGAGTGAAGTGAAGTGAAGCGTGAAGTGAAGTGAAGAGTGAAGTGAAGTGAAGACGTGAAGTGAATTGAAGTGTGAAGTGAAGAGTGATGTGAAGTGAAGAGTGAAGTGAAGTGAAGATTGAAGTGAAGTGAAGAGTGAAGTGAATTGAAGTGTGAAGTGGAGAGGGAAGTGAAGTGAAGAGTGAAGTGAAGTGAAGAGTGAAGTGAAGTGAAGAGTGAAGTGTGGTGAAGAGTGAAGTGAAGTGAAGAGTGAAGTGAAGTGAAGAGTGAAGTGAAGTGAAGAGTGAAGTGAAGTGAAGAGTGAAGTGAAGTGAAGAGTGAAGTGAAGTGAAGAGTGAAGTGAAGTGAAGAGTGAAGTGAAGTGAAGAGTGAAGTGTGGTGAAGAGTGAAGTTGAAGTGAAGTGAAGTGAAGAGTGAAGTGAAGTGAAGAGTGAAGTGAAGTGAAGAGTGAAGTGAAGTGGAGAGTGAAGTGAAGTGAAGAGTGAAGTGAAGTGAAGAGTGAAGTGTGGTGAGGAGTGAAGTGAAATGAAGAGTGAAGTGAAGTGAAGAGTGAAGTGAAGTGAAGAGTGAAGTGAAGTTGAAGAGTGAAGTGAAGTGGAGAGTGAAGTGAAGTGAAGAGTGAAGTGAAGTGAAGAGTGATGTGAAGTGAAGAATGAAGTGAAGTGAAGGGTGAAGTGAAGTGAAGAGTGAAGTGAAGTGAAGAGTGAAGTGAAGTGAAGGGTGATGTGAAGTGAAGAGTGAAGTGAAGTGAAGAGTGAAGTGGAGTGAAGAGTGAAGTGAAGTGAAGAGTGAAGTGAAATGAAGAGTGAAGTGAAGTGAAGGGTGAAGTGAAGTGAAGAGTGAGGTGAAGTGAAGAGTTATGTGGTTTGAAGTGTGAGGTGAAGAGTGAAGTGAAGTGAAGAGTGAAGTGAAGTGAAGAGTGAAGTGAAGTGAAGAGTGAAGTGTGGTGAAGAGTGAAGTGAAGTGAAGTGAAGAGTGAAGTGAAGTGAAGAGTGAAGTGAAGTGGAGAGTGAAGTGAAGTGAAGAGTGAAGTGAAGTGAAGAGTGATGTGAAGTGAAGAGTGAAGTGTTGTGAAGAGTGAAGTGAAGGTGAAGAGTGAGGTGAAGTGAAGAGTGAAGTGAAGTGAAGAGTGAAGTGAAGTGAAGAGTGAAGTGAAGTGAAGAGTGAAGTGAAGTGAAGAGTGAAGTGAAGTGAAGAGTGAAGTGAAGTGAAGGTGAAGTGAAGTGAAGAGTGAAGTGAAGTGAAGAGTGAAGTGAAGTGAAGAGTGAAGTGAAGTGAAGAGTGAAGTGGTGTGAAGAGTGAAGTGAAGAGTGAAGTGAAGAGTGAAGTGAAGTGAAGAGTGAAGTGAAGTGAAGAGTGAAGTGTGGTGAAGAGTGAAGTGAAATGAAGAGTTAAGTGAAGTGAAGAGTGAAGTGAAGTGAAGAGGGAAGTGAAGTGAAGAGTGAAGTGAAGTGAAGAGTGAAGTGAAGTGAAGAGTGAAGTGTGGTGAAGAGTGAAGTGAAATGAAGAGTTAAGTGAAGTGAAGAGTGAAGTGAAGTGAAGAGTGAAGTGAAGTGAAGAGTGAAGTGAAGTGAAGAGTGAAGTGTGGTGAAGAGTGAAGTGAAGTGAAGTGAAGAGTGAAGTGAAGTGAAGAGTGAAGTGAAGAGGAGAGTGAAGTGAAGTGAAGAGTGAAGTGAAGTGAAGAGTGATGTGAAGTGAAGAGTGAAGTGAAGTGAAGAGTGAAGTGAAGGTGAAGAGTGAGGTGAAGTAAAGAGTGAAGTGAAGTGAAGAGTGAAGTGAAGTGAAGAGTGAAGTGAAGTGAAGAGTGAAGTGAAGTGAAGAGGGAAGTGAAGTGAAGAGTGAAGTGAAGTGAAGAGTGAAGTGAAGTGAAGAGTGAAGTGACGTGAAGAGTGAAGTGGTGTGAAGAGTGAAGTGAAGAGTGAAGTGAAGAGTGAAGTGAAGTGAAGAGTGAAGTGAAGTGAAGAGTGAAGTGTGGTGAAGAGTGAAGTGAAATGAAGAGTTAAGTGAAGTGAAGAGTGAAGTGAAGTGAAGAGGGAAGTGAAGTGAAGAGTGAAGTGAAGTGAAGGGTGAAGTGAAGTGAAGAGTGAAGTGTGGTTAAGAGTGAAGTGAAGTGAAGAGTGAAGTGAATTGAAGAGTGCAGTGTGGTGAAGAGTGAAGTGAAATGAAGAGTGAAGTGAAGTGAAGAGTGAAGTGAAGTGAAGAGGGAAGTGAAGTGAAGAGTGAAGTGAAGTGAAGAGTGAAGTGAAGTGAAGAGTGAGGTGAAGTGAAGGGTGATGTGAAGTGGAGAGTGAAGTGAAGTGAAGAGTGAAGTGGAGTGAAGTGTGAAGTGGAGAGTGAAGTGAAGTGAAGAGTGAGGTGAAGTGAAGAATGAAGTGAATTGAAGTGTGAGGTGAAGAGTGAAGTGAAGTGAAGAGTGAAGTGAAGTGAAGAGTGAAGTGAAGTGAGGAGTGATGTGAAGTGGAGAGTGAAGTGAAGTGAAGAGTGAAGTGAAGTGAAGAGTGAAGTGAATTGAAGTGTGAAGTGAAGAGTGATGTGAAGTGAAGAGTGAAGTGAAGTGAAGATTGAAGTGAAGTGAAGAGTGAAGTGAATTGAAGTGTGAAGTGGAGAGGGAAGTGAAGTGAAGAGTGAAGTGAAGTGAAGAGTGAAGTGAAGTGAAGAGTGAAGTGTGGTGAAGAGTGAAGTGAAATGAAGAGTGAAGAGTAGTGAAGACGTGAAGTGAAGTGAAGAGTGAAGTGAAGTGAAGAGTGAAGTGAAGTGGAGAGTGAAGTGAAGTGAAGAGTGAAGTGAGGTGAAGAGTGAGGTGAAGTGAAGAGTGAAGTGGTTTGAAGTGTGAGGGGAAGAGTGAAGTGAAGTGAAGAGTGAAGTGAAGTGAAGAGTGAAGTGAAGTGAAGAGTGAAGTGAAGTGAAGAGTGAAGTGAAGTGAAGAGTGAAGTGAAGTGAAGAGTGAAGTGAAGTGAAGAGTGAAGTGTGGTGAAGAGTGAAGTGAAGTGAAGTGAAGTGAAGAGTGAAGTGAAGTGAAGAGTGAAGTGAAGTGAAGAGTGAAGTGTGGTTAAGAGTGAAGTGAAGTGAAGAGTGAAGTGAAGTGAAGAGTGAAGTGTGGTGAAGAGTGAAGTGAAATGAAGAGTGAAGTGAAGTGAAGAGTGAAGTGAAGTGAAGAGGGAAGTGAAGTGAAGAGTGAAGTGAAGTGAAGAGTGAAGTGAAGTGAAGAGTGAAGTGAAGTGAAGGGTGATGTGAAGTGGAGAGTGAAGTGAAGTGAAGAGTGAAGTGGAGTGAAGTGTGAAGTGGAGAGTGAAGTGAAGTGAAGAGTGAGGTGAAGTGAAGAATGAAGTGAATTGAAGTGTGAGGTGAAGAGTGAAGTGAAGTGAAGAGTGAAGTGAAGTGAAGAGTGAAGTGAATTGAAGTGTGAAGTGAAGAGTGATGTGAAGTGAAGAGTGAAGTGAAGTGAAGATTGAAGTGAAGTGAAGAGTGAAGTGAATTGAAGTGTGAAGTGGAGAGGGAAGTGAAGTGAAGAAGTGAAGTGAAGTGAAGAGTGAAGTGAAGTGAAGAGTGAAGTGTGGTGAAGAGTGAAGTGAAGTGAAGAGTGAAGTGAAGTGAAGAGTGAAGTGAAGTGAAGAGTGAAGTGAAGTGAAGAGTGAAGTGAAGTGAAGAGTGAAGTGAAGTGAAGAGTGAAGTGAAGTGAAGAGTGAAGTGAAGTGAAGAGTGAAGTGTGGTGAAGAGTGAAGTGAAGTGAAGTGAAGTGAAGAGTGAAGTGAAGTGAAGAGTGAAGTGAAGTGAAGAGTGAAGTGAAGTGGAGAGTGAAAGTGAAGTGAAGAGTGAAGTGAAGTGAAGAGTGAAGTGTGGTGAAGAGTGAAGTGAAATGAAGAGTGAAGTGAAGTGAAGAGTGAAGTGAAGTGAAGAGTGAAGTGAAGTGAAGAGTGAAGGTGAAGTGGAGAGTGAAGTGAAGTGAAGAGTGAAGTGAAGTGAAGAGTGATGTGAAGTGAAGAATGAAGTGAAGTGAAGGGTGAAGTGAAGTGAAGAGTGAAGTGAAGTGAAGAGTGAAGTGAAGTGAAGGGTGATGTGAAGTGAAGAGTGAAGTGAAGTGAAGAGTGAAGTGGAGTGAAGAGTGAAGTGAAGTGAAGAGTGAAGTGAAATGAAGAGTGAAGTGAAGTGAAGGGTGAAGTGAAGTGAAGAGTGAGGTGAAGTGAAGAGTTATGTGGTTTGAAGTGTGAGGTGAAGAGTGAAGTGAAGTGAAGAGTGAAGTGAAGTGAAGAGTGAAGTGAAGTGAAGAGTGAAGTGTGGTGAAGAGTGAAGTGAAGTGAAGTGAAGAGTGAAGTGAAGTGAAGAGTGAAGTGAAGTGGAAGAGTGAAGTGAAGTGAAGAGTGAAGTGAAGTGAAGAGTGAAGTGAAGTGAAGAGGTGAAGTGTTGTGAAGAGTGAAGTGAAGGTGAAGAGTGAGGTGAAGTGAAGAGTGAAGTGAAGTGAAGAGTGAAGTGAAGTGAAGAGTGAAGTGAAGTGAAGAGTGAAGTGAAGTGAAGAGTGAAGTGAAGTGAAGAGTGAAGTGAAGTGAAGAGTGAGTGAAGTGAAGAGTGAAGTGAAGTGAAGAGTGAAGTGAAGTGAAGAGTGAAGTGAAGTGAAGAGTGAAGTGGTGTGAAGAGTGAAGTGAAGAGTGAAGTGAAGAGTGAAGTGAAGTGAAGAGTGAAGTGAAGTGAAGAGTGAAGTGTGGTGAAGAGTGAAGTGAAATGAAGAGTTAAGTGAAGTGAAGAGTGAAGTGAAGTGAAGAGGGAAGTGAAGTGAAGAGTGAAGTGAAGTGAAGAGTGAAGTGAAGTGAAGAGTGAAGTGTGGTGAAGAGTGAAGTGAAATGAAGAGTTAAGTGAAGTGAAGAGTGAAGTGAAGTGAAGAGTGAAGTGAAGTGAAGAGTGAAGTGAAGTGAAGAGTGAAGTGTGGTGAAGAGTGAAGTGAAGTGAAGTGAAGAGTGAAGTGAAGTGAAGAGTGAAGTGAAGAGGAGAGTGAAGTGAAGTGAAGAGTGAAGTGAAGTGAAGAGTGATGTGAAGTGAAGAGTGAAGTGAAGTGAAGAGTGAAGTGAAGGTGAAGAGTGAGGTGAAGTAAAGAGTGAAGTGAAGTGAAGAGTGAAGTGAAGTGAAGAGTGAAGTGAAGTGAAGAGTGAAGTGAAGTGAAGAGGGAAGTGAAGTGAAGAGTGAAGTGAAGTGAAGAGTGAAGTGAAGTGAAGAGTGAAGTGAAGTGAAGAGTGAAAGTGAAGTGAAGAGTGAAGTGGTGTGAAGAGTGAAGTGAAGAGTGAAGTGAAGAGTGAAGTGAAGTGAAGAGTGAAGTGAAGTGAAGAGTGAAGTGTGGTGAAGAGTGAAGTGAAATGAAGAGTTAAGTGAAGTGAAGAGTGAAGTGAAGTGAAGAGGGAAGTGAAGTGAAGAGTGAAGTGAAGTGAAGAGTGAAGTGAAGTGAAGAGTGAAGTGAAGTGAAGGGTGATGTGAAGTGAAGAGTGAAGTGAAGTGAAGAGTGAAGTGGAGAGAAGAGTGAAGTGAAGTGAAGAGTGAAGTGAAGAGTGAAGTGAAGTGAAGAGTGAAGTGAAGTGAAGAGTGAAGTGTGGTGAAGAGTGAAGTGAAATGAAGAGTTAAGTGAAGTGAAGAGTGAAGTGAAGTGAAGAGGGAAGTGAAGTGAAGAGTGAAGTGAAGTGAAGAGTGAAGTGAAGTGAAGAGTGAAGTGAAGTGAAGGGTGATGTGACGTGAAGAGTGAAGTGAAGTGAAGAGTGAAGTGGAGTGAAGAGTGAAGTGAAGTGAAGAGTGAAGTGAAGTGAAGGGTGAACGTGAAGTGAAGAGTGAAGTGAAGTGAAGAGTGAAGTGAAGTGAAGAGTGAAGTGAAGTGAAGAGTGAAGTGGTGTGAAGAGTGAAGTGAAGAGTGAAGTGAAGAGTGAAGTGAAGTGAAGAGTGAAGTGAAGTGAAGAGTGAAGTGTGGTGAAGAGTGAAGTGAAATGAAGAGTTAAGTGAAGTGAAGAGTGAAGTGAAGTGAAGAGGGAAGTGAAGTGAAGAGTGAAGTGAAGTGAAGAGTGAAGTGTGGTGAAGAGTGAAGTGAAATGAAGAGTGAAGTGAAGTGAAGAGTGAAGTGAAGTGAAGAGTGAAGTGAAGTGTAGAGTGAAGTGAAGTGGAGAGTGAAGTGAAGTGAAGAGTGAGTGAGGTGAAGAGTGAGGTGAAGTGAAGAGTGAAGTGAATTGAAGTGGGAAGTGAAGAGTGATGTGAAGTGAAGTGAACGAGTGAAGTGGAAGTGAAGAGTGAAGTGAATTGAAGTGTGAAGTGAAGAGTGATGTGAAGTGAAGAGTGAAGTGAAGTGAAGATTGAAGTGAAGTGAAGAGTGAAGTGAATTGAAGTGTGAAGTGGAGAGGGAAGTGAAGTGAAGAGTGAAGTGAAGTGAAGAGTGAAGTGAAGTGAAGAGTGAAGTGTGGTGAAGAGTGAAGTGAAATGAAGAGTGAAGTGAAGTGAAGAGTGAAGTGAAGTGAAGAGTGAAGTGAAGTGAAGAGTGATGTGAAGTGGAGAGTGAAGTGAAGTGAAGAAGGAAGGAAGTGAAGAGAAAGTGAAGTGAATTGAAGTGGGAAGTGAAGAGTGATGTGAAGTGAAGAGTGAAGTGAAGTGAAGATTGAAGTGAAGTGAAGAGTGAAGTGAATTGAAGTGTGACGTGGAGAGGGAAGTGAAGTGAAGAGTGAAGTGAAGTGAAGAGTGAAGTGAAGTGAAGAGTGAAGTGTGGTGAAGAGTGAAGTGAAATGAAGAGTGAAGTGAAGTGAAGAGTGAAGTGAAGTGAAGAGTGAAGTGAAGTGAAGAGTGAAGTGAAGTGGAGAGTGAAGTGAAGTGAAGAGTGAAGTGAGGTGAAGAGTGAGGTGAAGTGAAGAGTGAAGTGGTTTGAAGTGTGAGGTGAAGAGTGAAGTGAAGTGAAGAGTGAAGTGAAGTGAAGAGTGAAGTGAAGTGAAGAGTGAGTGAAGTGAAGAGTGAAGTGTGGTGAAGAGTGAAGTGAAGTGAAGTGAAGAGTGAAGTGAAGTGAAGAGTGAAGTGAAGTGAAGAGTGAAGTGAAGTGAAGGGTGAAGTGGAGTGAAGAGTGAAGTGAAGTGAAGAGTGAAGTGAAGTGAAGGGTGATGTGAAGTGAAGAGAGAAGTGAAGTGAAGAGTGAAGTGGAGTGAAGAGTGTAGTGAATTGAAGTGTGAAGTGGAGAGTGAAGTGAAGTGAAGAGTGAGGTGAAGTGAAGAATGAAGTGAACTTGAAGTGTGAGGTGAAGAGTGAAGTGTGAGGTGAAGAGTGAAGTGAAGTGAAGAGTGAAGTGAAGTGAAGAGTGAAGTGAAGTGAGGAGTGATGTGAAGTGGAGATTGAAGTGAAGTGAAGAGTGAAGTGAAGTGAAGAGTGAAGTGAAGTGAAGAGTGAAGTGAATTGAAGTGTGAAGTGAAGAGTGATGTGAAGTGAAGAGTGAAGTGAAGTGAAGATTGAAGTGAAGTGAAGAGTGAAGTGAATTGAAGTGTGAAGTGGAGAGGGAAGTGAAGTGAAGAGTGAAGTGAAGTGAAGAGTGAAGTGAAGTGAAGAGTGAAGTGTGGTGAAGAGTGAAGTGAAATGAAGAGTGCAGTGAAGTGAAGAGTGAAGTGAAGTGAAGAGTGAAGTGAAGTGAAGAGTGAAGTGAAGTGGAGAGTGAAGTGAAGTGAAGAGTGAAGTGAGGTGAAGAGTGAGGTGAAGTGAAGAGTGAAGTGAAGTGAGGAGTGATGTGAAGTGGAGAGTGAAGTGAAGTGAAGAGTGAAGTGAAGTGAAGAGTGAAGTGAATTGAAGTGTGAAGTGAAGAGTGATGTGAAGTGGAGAGTGAAGTGAAGTGAAGAAGGAAGTGAAGTGAAGAGTGAAGTGAATTGAAGTGGGAAGTGAAGAGTGATGTGAAGTGAAGAGTGAAGTGAAGTGAAGATTGAAGTGAAGTGAAGAGTGAAGTGAATTGAAGTGTGAAGTGGAGAGGGAAGTGAAGTGAAGAGTGAAGTGAAGTGAAGAGTGAAGTGAAGTGAAGAGTGAAGTGTGGTGAAGAGTGAAGTGAAATGAAGAGTGAAGTGAAGTGAAGAGTGAAGTGAAGTGAAGAGTGAAGTGAAGTGAAGAGTGAAGTGAAGTGGAGAGTGAAGTGAAGTGAAGAGTGAAGTGAGGTGAAGAGTGAGGTGAAGTGAAGAGTGAAGTGGTTTGAAGTGTGAGGTGAAGAGTGAAGTGAAGTGAAGAGTGAACGTGAAGTGAAGAGTGAAGTGAAGAAGTGCAAGAGTGAAGTGAAGTGAAGAGTGAAGTGTGGTGAAGAGTGAAGTGAAGTGAAGTGAAGAGTGAAGTGAAGTGAAGAGTGAAGTGAAGTGAAGAGTGAAGTGAAGTGAAGGGTGAAGTGGAGTGAAGAGTGAAGTGAAGTGAAGAGTGAAGTGAAGTGAAGGGTGATGTGAAGTGAAGAGAGAAGTGAAGTGAAGAGTGAAGTGGAGTGAAGAGTGTAGTGAATTGAAGTGTGAAGTGGAGAGTGAAGTGAAGTGAAGAGTGAGGTGAAGTGAAGAATGAAGTGAATTGAAGTGTGAGGTGAAGAGTGAAGTGTGAGGTGAAGAGTGAAGTGAAGTGAAGAGTGAAGTGAAGTGAAGAGTGAAGTGAAGTGAGGAGTGATGTGAAGTGGAGATTGAAGTGAAGTGAAGAGTGAAGTGAAGTGAAGAGTGAAGTGAAGTGAAGAGTGAAGTGAATTGAAGTGTGAAGTGAAGAGTGATGTGCAAGTGAAGAGTGAAGTGAAGTGAAGATTGAAGTGAAGTGAAGAGTGAAGTGAATTGAAGTGTGAAGTGGAGAGGGAAGTGAAGTGAAGAGTGAAGTGAAGTGAAGAGTGAAGTGAAGTGAAGAGTGAAGTGTGGTGAAGAGTGAAGTGAAATGAAGAGTGAAGTGAAGTGAAGAGTGAAGTGAAGTGAAGAGTGAAGTGAAGTGAAGAGTGAAGTGAAGTGGAGAGTGAAGTGAAGTGAAGAGTGAAGTGAGGTGAAGAGTGAGGTGAAGTGAAGAGTGAAGTGAAGTGAGGAGTGATGTGAAGTGGAGAGTGAAGTGAAGTGAAGAGTGAAGTGAAGTGAAGAGTGAAGTGAATTGAAGTGTGAAGTGAAGAGTGATGTGAAGTGAAGAGTGAAGTGAAGTGAAGATTGAAGTGAAGTGAAGAGTGAAGTGAATTGAAGTGTGAAGTGGAGAGGGAAGTGAGTGAAGAGTGAAGTGAAGTGAAGAGTGAAGTGAAGTGAAGAGTGAAGTGTGGTGAAGAGTGAAGTGAAATGAAGAGTGAAGTGAAGTGAAGAAGTGAAGTGAAGTGAAGAGTGAAGTGAAGTGAAGAGTGATGTGAAGTGGAGAGTGAAGTGAAGTGAAGAGTGAAGTGAAGGTGAAGAGTGAGGTGAAGTAAAGAGTGAAGTGAAGTGAAGAGTGAAGTGAAGTGAAGAGTGAAGTGAAGTGAAGAGTGAAGTGAAGTGAAGAGGGAAGTGAAGTGAAGAGTGAAGTGAAGTGAAGAGTGAAGTGAAGTGAAGAGTGAAGTGAAGTGAAGAGTGCAAGTGAAGTGAAGAGTGAAGTGGTGTGAAGAGTGAAGTGAAGAGTGAAGTGAAGAGTGAAGTGAAGTGAAGAGTGAAGTGAAGTGAAGAGTGAAGTGTGGTGAAGAGTGAAGTGAAATGAAGAGTTAAGTGAAGTGAAGAGTGAAGTGAAGTGAAGAGGGAAGTGAAGTGAAGAGTGAAGTGAAGTGAAGAGTGAAGTGAAGTGAAGAGTGAAGTGAAGTGAAGGGTGATGTGAAGTGAAGAGTGAAGTGAAGTGAAGAGTGAAGTGGAGTGAAGAGTGAAGTGAAGTGAAGAGTGAAGTGAAGAGTGAAGTGAAGTGAAGAGTGAAGTGAAGTGAAGAGTGAAGTGTGGTGAAGAGTGAAGTGAAATGAAGAGTTAAGTGAAGTGAAGAGTGAAGTGAAGTGAAGAGGGAAGTGAAGTGAAGAGTGAAGTGAAGTGAAGAGTGAAGTGAAGTGAAGAGTGAAGTGAAGTGAAGGGTGATGTGAAGTGAAGAGTGAAGTGAAGTGAAGAGTGAAGTGGAGTGAAGAGTGAAGTGAAGTGAAGAGTGAAGTGAAGTGAAGGGTGAAGTGAAGTGAAGAGTGAAGTGAAGTGAAGAGTGAAGTGAAGTGAAGAGTGAAGTGAAGTGAAGAGTGAAGTGGTGTGAAGAGTGAAGTGAAGAGTGAAGTGAAGAGTGAAGTGAAGTGAAGAGTGAAGTGAAAGTGAAGAGTGAAGTGTGGTGAAGAGTGAAGTGAAATGAAGAGTTAAGTGAAGTGAAGAGTGACGTGAAGTGAAGAGGGAAGTGAAGTGAAGAGTGAAGTGAAGTGAAGAGTGAAGTGTGGTGAAGAGTGAAGTGAAATGAAGAGTGAAGTGAAGTGAAGAGTGAAGTGAAGTGAAGAGTGAACGTGAAGTGAAGAGTGAAGTGTGGTTAAGAGTGAAGTGAAGTGAAGAGTGAAGTGAAGTGAAGAGTGAAGTGTGGTGAAGAGTGAAGTGAAATGAAGAGTGAAGTGAAGTGAAGAGTGAAGTGAAGTGAAGCGGGAAGTGAAGTGAAGAGTGAAGTGAAGTGTAGAGTGAAGTGAAGTGAAGAGTGAAGTGAAGTGAAGGGTGATGTGAAGTGGAGAGTGAAGTGAAGTGAAGAGTGAAGTGGAGTGAAGTGTGAAGTGGAGAGTGAAGTGAAGTGAAGAGTGAGGTGAAGTGAAGAATGAAGTGAATTGAAGTGTGAGGTGAAGAGTGAAGTGAAGTGAAGAGTGAAGTGAAGTGAAGAGTGAAGTGAAGTGAGGAGTGATGTGAAGTGGAGAGTGAAGTGAAGTGAAGAGTAAAGTGAAGTGAAGAGTGAAGTGAATTGAAGTGTGAAGTGAAGAGTGACTGTGAAGTGAAGAGTGAAGTGAAGTGAAGATTGAAGTGAAGTGAAGAGTGAAGTGAATTGAAGTGTGAAGTGGAGAGGGAAGTGAAGTGAAGAGTGAAGTGAAGTGAAGAGTGAAGTGAAGTGAAGAGTGAAGTGTGGTGAAGAGTGAAGTGAAATGAAGAGTGAAGTGAAGTGAAGAGTGAAGTGAAGTGAAGAGTGAAGTGAAGTGAAGAGTGAAGTGAAGTGAAGGGTGATGTGAAGTGGAGAGTGAAGTGAAGTGAAGAGTGAAGTGGAGTGAAGTGTGAAGTGGAGAGTGAAGTGAAGTGAAGAGTGAGGTGAAGTGAAGAATGAAGTGAATTGAAGTGTGAGGTGAAGAGTGAAGTGAAGTGAAGAGTGAAGTGAAGTGAAGAGTGAAGTGAAGTGAGGAGTGATGTGAAGTGGAGAGTGAAGTGAAGTGAAGAGTGAAGTGAAGTGAAGAGTGAAGTGAATTGAAGTGTGAAGTGAAGAGTGATGTGAAGTGAAGAGTGAAGTGAAGTGAAGACGTGAAGTGAAGTGAAGAGTGACGTGAAGTGAAGGGTGATGTGAAGTGGAGAGTGAAGTGAAGTGAAGAGTGAAGTGGAGTGAAGTGTGAAGTGGAGAGTGGAGTGAAGTGAAGAGTGAGGTGAAGTGAAGAATGAAGTGAATTGAAGTGTGAGGTGAAGAGTGAAGTGAAGTGAAGAGTGAAGTGAAGTGAAGAGTGAAGTGAAGTGAAGAGTGAAGTGAAGTGAAGAGTGAAGTGAAGTGAAGAGTGAAGTGTGGTGAAGAGTGAAGTGAAGTGAAGTGAAGTGAAGAGTGAAGTGAAGTGAAGAGTGAAGTGAAGTGAAGAGTGAAGTGAAGTGGAGAGTGAAGTGAAGTGAAGAGTGAAGTGAAGTGAAGAGTGAAGTGAAGTGAAGAGTGAAGTGAAGTGAAGAGTGATGTGAAGTGAAGAGATGAAGTGAAGTGAAGAATTGAAGTGAAGTGAAGAGTGAAGTGAAGTGAAGAGTGAAGTGTGGTGAAGAGTGAAGTGAATGAAGAGTGAAGTGAAGTGAAGAGTGAAGTGAAGTGAAGAGTGAAGTGAAGTGAAGTGAAGTGAAGAGTGAAGTGAAGTGAAGAGGTGAAGTGAAGTGGAGAAGTGAAGTGAAGTGAAGAGTGAAGTGAAGTGAAGAGTGATGTGAAGTTAAGAGTGAAGTGAAGTGAAGGGTGAAGTGAAGTGAAGAGTGAAGTGAAGTGAAGAGTGAAGTGAAGTGAAGAGGTGATGTGAAGTGAAGAGGAGAAGTGAAGTGAAGAGTGAAGTGGAGTGAAGAGTGAAGTGAAGGGAAGAGTGAAGTGAAATGAAGAGTGAAGTGAAGTGAAGGGTGAAGTGAAGTGAAGAAGAGTGAGGTGAAGTGAGAGTTAAGTGGTTTGAAGTAGTGAGGTGAAGAGTGAAGTGAAGTGAAGAGTGACAGGTGAAGTGAAGCGTGAAGTCGAAGTGAAGAGTGAAGTGAAGGGAAGAGTGAAGTGTGGTGAAGAGTGAAGTGAAGTGAAGTGAAGAGTGAGTGAAGAGTGAAGTGAAGTGGAGAGTGAAGTGAAGTGAAGAGTGAAGTGAAGTGAAGAGTGATGTGAAGTGAAGAGTGAAGTGAAGTGAAGAGTGACAGTGAAGAGTGAAGAGTGCAGGTGAAGCTGAAGAGTGAAGTGAAGTGAAGAGTGAAGTGAAGTGAAGAGTGAAGTGTGGAGAAGAGTGAAGTGAAGTGAAGTGAAGTGAAGAGTGAAGTGAAGTGAAGAGTGAAGTGAAGTGAAGAGTGAAGTGAAGTGAAGAGTGAAGTGAAGTGAAGAGTGAACGTGAAGTGAAGAGTGAAGTGAAGTTGAAGAGTGAAGTGAAGTGAAGAGTGAAGTGAAGTGAAGAGTGAAGTGAAGTGAAGATTGAAGTGAAGTGAAGAAGTGAAGTGAAGTGAAGAGTGAAGTGAGGTGAAGAGAGAAGTGAACTTGAAGAGTGAAGTGAAGTGAAGAGTGAAGTGAAGTGAAGAGTGAAGTGAAGTGAAGAGTGAAGTGAAGTGGAGAGTGACGTGAAGTGAAGAGTGAAGTGAAGTGAAGAGTGATGTGAAGTGAAGAGTGAAGTGAAGTGAAGGTGAAGATAAGTGACGAGTGACAGTGAAGTGAAGAGTGCAGTGAAGTGAAGAGTGATAGTGAAGTGAAGAGTGAAGTGAAGTGCAGAGAGTGAAGTGGAGGAAGAGTGAAGTGAAGTGAAGAGTGAATCCCAATCCTCTATCCTATCATATCCTTTATCCTATCCTATCCTCTATCGTATCCTATCTCTAATCCTATTAAATCTATATCTTATCCTCTATCCTATCCTATCCTCTATCCTATCCTATTCCTCTATCCTATCCTATCCTCTATCCCTATCCCTAAGCTGAAGCCTGATCTAACTCACCTATCCTATCCTCTAAGTCCTATCCTATCCTCTATCCTATCCTATCCTCTATCCTATCTTATCCTGAAGTGAAGTAAGTGAAGCCGTCTATCCTATCTACCTCTATCCTATCCTATTCTCTATCCTATCCTATCCTCTATCCTATCCTATCCTCTATCATATCCTATCCTCTATCCTATCCTATCCTCTATCCTATCCTTATCCTCTATCGTATCCTATCCTCTATCCTATCCCTATCCTCTATCCTATCCTATCCTCTATCCTATCCTATCCTCTATCCCTATCCTATCCTCTATCCTATCCTATCCTCTATCCTATCCTATCCTCTATCCTATCCTATCCTCTATCCTATCCTATCCTCTATCCTATCCTATCCTCTATCCTATCCTATCCTCTATCCTATCCTCTATCCTATCCTCTATCCTATCCTCATCTATCCTATCCTCTATCCTATCCTATCCTCTATCCTATATTATCCTCTATCCTATCCCATCCTCTAACCTATCCTATCCTCTATCCTATCCTATCCTCTGTCCTATCCTATCCTCTATCCTATCCTATCCTCTATCCTATCCTATCCTCTATCCCTATCCTATCCTGTATCATATCCTATCCTCTATCCTGTCCTATCCTCTATCCTATTCTATCCTCTATCCTATCCTATCCTCTATCCTATCCTATCCTGTATCCTATTCTATCCTCTATTCTATCTATCCTCTATCCTATCCTATCCTGCTATCATATCCTATCCTCTCATCCTATCCTATCCTCTATCCTATTCTATCCTCTATACTATCCAATCCTATATCCTATTCTCTATCCTATCCTATCCTCTATCGTATCCTATCCTCCATCCTATCCAATCCTATATCGTATCCTCTATCCTATCCTATCCTCTATCCTATCCTATCGTCTATCATATCCTATGCTCTATCCTATCCTATCCTCTATCCTATCCTATCCTCTATCCTATCCTATCCTCTATCCTATCCTATCCTCTATCCTATCCTATCTATCCTCTATCCTATCCTATCCTCTATCCTATCCAATCCTATATCCTATCCTCTATCATATCCTATCCTCTATCCTATCCTATCCTCAATCCTATCCTATCCGCTATCCTATCCAATCCTATATCCTATTCTCTGTCCTATCCTATCCTCTATCCTATCCTATCCTCTATCCTATCCTATCCTCTATCCTATATTATCCTCTATCCTATCCCATCCTCTATCCTATCCTATCCTCTATCCTATCCTATCCTCTATCCTATCCTATCCTCTATCCTATCCTATTCTCTATCCCTATCCTATCCTCTATCTATCGTATCCTCTATCGTATCCTATCCTCTATCCTATCCTATCCTCTGTCCTATCCTATCCTCTATCCTATCCTATCCTCTATCCTATCCTATCCTCTATCCTATCCTATCCATCGTATCATATCCTATCCTATATCCTATCCTATCCTCTATCCTATTCTATCCTCTATCCTATCCTATCCTCTATCCTATCCTATCCTGTATCCTATTCTATCCTCTATCCTATCCTATCCTCTATCCTATCCTATCCTGTATCATATCCTATTCTCTATCCTATCCTATCCTCTATCCTATCTATCCTCTATCCTATCCAATCCTATATCCTATTCTCTATCCTATCCTATCCTCTATCGTATCCTATCCTCCATCCTATCCAATCCTATATCGTATCCTCTATCCTATCCTATCCTCTATCCTATCCTATCCTCTATCCTATCCTATCGTCTATCATATCCTATGCTCTATCCTATCCTATCCTGTATCCTATCCTATCCTCTATCCTATCCAATCCCCATATCCTATCCTCTATCATATCCTATCCTCTATCCTATCCTATCCTCAATCCTATCCTATCCGCTATCCTATCCAATCCTATATCCTATTCTCTGTCCTATCCTATCCTCTATCCTATCCTATCCTCTATCCTATCCTATCCTCTATCCTATCCTATCCTCTAACCTATCCTATCCTCTATCCTATCCTATTCTCTATCCTA
>NW_027489282.1:0-59273 GCF_050948215.1 Halictus rubicundus | reverse complement strand
GAAGATGGCCGCGGAGGAGGCTGCGGCGAGAGCAGCCGCGGCCGAGGCAGCTGCCGCCGCTTCACGGCTGCAGGCTGCGAGGGAGCCGAGGGCGGCGGGCGGCGCACGAGTGCAGGGCGGCGCGAGCGCGGCGAAGCCCGCCGCCGGGAGGGACGGTGGCCTGGGACGCACCCCCAGAACGGGAGCAGTGGCCATCACCATCCCCGAGAGCTGCAAGCTCACTTATTCGGAGGTGATGGCCAGGGCAAAAGAGAGGGTGGACCTCAAGGCTATCGGGATCGAGTCGGGGGTGCTTCCCAGGCGGTCGAAAACCGGCGGGATCCTCCTGGAGGTCAGGGGCACGGGGTGCCAGGAGAAGGCACGGGCCCTCTCCGGGAGGATCGCCGAGGCGCTTGGGGGGACCGGGGTTAAGGTCTCCCAGGCGGTCAAGCGCGGCGAGGTGCGCGTGGCGGGCCTGGACGACTCGGTGTCGCCCGGGGACGTAGCGGCGGCGCTGGCGGCGGCGGGGGGGTGTTCCGCGGCGGAGTTCCGGGTCGGCGAGATCCGCAGACCCGCCTCGGAGCAGGCGCTGGGCTCCTGTTGGGCCCAGGGCCCCCTCGCGGCCGTCAAGAAAGTGTTGGCGGGAGGCCGGCTGCTGGTCGGCTGGTCCTCGGCCCGCGTCGAGGCGCTGAGGGAGCGGCCCCTCCAATGCTTCCGTTGTTTGGAGACGGGGCACACGCGGGCGACATGCAAGAGCGCGGTCGACAGAGGCGCGATGTGCTACCGCTGCGGGGCGGCGGAGCACCGGGCTTCGGCCTGTAAGGCCGCCCCCAGGTGTCCGCTCTGCGCGGACCTGGGGAGACCATCGGGCCATAGATTCGGGGCCAAAGCGTGTGCCCCGGCTCCCAAGAGGGGCCGCGCGGCGACGAAAGAGAAGGGCGCGTCTGGGGCTGCATCCGCGCAGCGGCCGCAGACGGCGCCGGGGGCCCGGATGTTAGAGTAGGTACTTTTAATCCTACTCCGGTTCTGCAGGCGAACCTCAACCACTCGCGCGCGGCACAGGACCTGTTTGTCCAAGCCGTGCGCGAGTGGGGGGCTGGGCTGGCAGTTGCGGCGGAGCCGTACGCAATCCCCGAACACCCCTTCTGGGTGGGGGACGAGATCGGCTCCGTAGTAATAGTGGCGGGAAGCCGCCCCGGGTCCCCGTCGGTCTCCCTTCTGGAGCGGGGCGAGGGATTCGTGGCGGTGCAATGGGGGGACATCGCGGTTGTCGGGATCTACATCTCGCCGAGCTGTGGCCTCGATCAATTTCGGGGGTTCCTGGGCGGGCTGAACAGCTGCATCGCGCGGTGCAGCGCCCGCCCGGTTCTCGTTTTGGGAGACTTCAATGCCCACGCGGTATCGTGGGGGAGTCCCAGGACGACCACTAGGGGTAGCGAGGTGTTAACCTGGGCGGCCGGCCTGGATCTCCGGTTGATTAACCGGGGATCCACGCCGACGTGCGTGCGTCCGCAGGGGGTCTCGATTGTCGACCTGACATGGGGGACTCCCTCGGCCGTGCGCCGGGTGTCGGGATGGAGGGTGGCCGAGGAGATAGAGATTGCGTCAGACCATACGCCCATCGTCATGGACGTGTGGCCCACCCTCCACGCGCGGGATTCCCGGCCGGGCCGGGGGGACCGACGGCCGCGATGGGCCTTGAAGCGGCTGGACGCGGACGCGTTCGGGGCCGCGGTAGCCGCGGCGACATGGACGGGGCCGGCCCTGTCCGAGCTGGCGCCTGCGCAAGGGGCGAGGCGGCTGCGGGAGGTAATGACGGCGGTGTGCGACACCGCCATGCCCCGCAGCCGGTTCGCCCCCAGGAGGGCGGCGTACTGGTGGTCCGCCGGCATTGCGGAGCTCCGGCGTGCCTGCAATGCCGCGCGGCGTCGGTACGGCCGAGCGCGTAGGAGGCGCGACGACGAGGAGGCGACGGCGAGGCTCGGCGGGGAGTACCGAGCCGCGCTCGGGGTTCTCCGCAGGGCTATCGCGCGGGCCAAGGCCGACGCGTGGTCGGAGCTCGTCGGCACGGTGGACTCCGATCCATGGGGGCGCCCGTACAAGCTTGTCATGAACAAGCTGCGCGCGTGGGCGCCTCCGGTGACGGAGTCGATGGACCCCCACCTGCTCGAGGGAGTGGTGGCGTCCCTCTTCCCGCGAGAGGGGGGACAACTGCGCCGCTCCCATTGGGAACAGGAGCCTCTCTCCTGGTCCGCAGAGTGGGAGGTGTCGGCCGGCGAGCTGGGTGAGGCGATGGCCAGGGCGCGGCGGGTGGGCCGCAAGGCCCCGGGCCCGGACGGGGTGCCGGGCCGCGCGTTGGTCTTGGCCCTGGAGGGGGGACTCGCCGCCGAACTCCGGCAGCTGTATAGCGGCTGTCTGAGGGAGGGGGTGTTCCCCACGGAGTGGAAGTCGGGCAGGTTGGTCCTCCTTCCGAAGGGGGGCAAGTCCCGGGACTCGCCCTCAGGGTACCGGCCAATTTGTCTGCTGGACGAGGCGGGGAAGTTGTTCGAGCGCGTACTCGTTGGACGCCTCGTCCGGCACCTGTCGGCGGGAGGGGTCCCCGATCTGAGCGGGGTTCAATTCGGCTTCCGGGAGGGTCTCTCCACCGTCGACGCTATTCGGCGGGTGAGGGCTCTCTCGGAGGCCTGTACGAGGGGGGGCGGTGTTGCGTTGGCGATATCCTTGGATATCGCTAACGCGTTCAACACCGTCCCCTGGGATCGGATAATGGAGGCCCTGGTCTTCCACCGGGTGCCTCTGTATCTCAGAAGGGTGATTGGGAGCTATCTCTCCGACAGGGGTATAGAGTATCCCGGCCGGTACGGGATGGTGCGCAGGGGCGTCGTGCGCGGGGTTCCGCAGGGCTCGGTGTTGGGCCCGTTGCTGTGGAATCTTGCGTACGATCGCGTCCTGCGGGAGGAGATGCCTCCCGGGGTCAGCCTGACGTGTTACGCCGACGACACGCTGGTATTGGCCACCGGGAGGTATGCGAAGGAGGCCATCTGCCTGGCGGAGCGCGGCGCGTGGCGCGCGGTGCGCGCGATCCGGTCGCTGGGCCTAGAGGTGTCCGTCGAGAAAACCAGGGCCATGTGGTTTCTCCGCTCGGCCCGGTTGGCGGCGCCTCCCCAGTGCTGGATCTGCGTGGGGGAGGGGATGGTCAAGGTCGGGTCCCAGATGCGGTACCTGGGACTCGAGCTTGACGGCCGGTGGCGTTTTGACCGCCACCTTGAGTCGCTGGCGCCCCGGGCGGAGAGGGCGACCGCTGCGCTCGGTCGCCTTCTCCCGAATCTCGGGGGACCCTGTGGACGGGTGCGTCGTCTGTTCGCGGTGGTGGTGCGAGTTTTGGTCCTGTACGGAGCCCCTGTGTGGGCGCGCGATGTCTTGGCTAGGGGGCGCAGTGGCGGCACACGGTCGCTGCTGCGTCGCATCGAGCGCAGGCTGGCCATAGGCATCGTGCGGGGGTACCGCACCATTTCATACGCGACGGCGATGGTGATGTCGGGGCTGATCCCCCTCGAGCTGGAGGCCCGCGTGTTGGCGGATGTGCATACGCACTCCAGGGAACTCCGGCTCCGGGGGGTGGCCCCGGATCAGGCGCGGCTCATGGTGGATGAGCTCAGGCGACATGCTCGGCGGCACGCAGCCCGGGAGTGGCGCGATAGCCTTCCCGGGACGAGGGAGGGCGAGAGGCGGGCCGTTCGGGCCATCCTCCCGGTGTTCGATCAATGGAACAGGGGATGGATGGGGCATAGGGTCTCCTACCGTGTGACGCAGGTGATGAGCGGGCACGGGTGCTTCGGCGACTACCTGTGTCGCATCGGGAGGGAGACCGAGGAGGCGTGTCACCACTGCGGCGAGCCGCGGGACACGGCGCAACACACTCTGGAGGAGTGTCCGGCATGGGGGGGAGAGCGCCGTGCCCTGCGGCGCGCGGTGGGCCACGACCTCTCGCTCCCGGCTGTCGTCGCTGCGGCAGCCGGTGGCGAGGAGGCGTGGAGGGGGTTCGCTTCCTTCTGCGAGCGGGTTATGCTGCGGAAGGAGGCTGCGGAACGGGATCGGGAGCGTAATCACGATCCCGGCCGAAGGGGGGGAGGCGGCGCAGGGTACGCCCCGGGGGCGTACCCCCGTTGCGACGCCTCTGACGCGAGCGGGGACGCCCTTGATGATCTCGAGGCGGGGGATCGGATATCCCCTTACACTCGGTCACCAACGGCGTCCCCGGAGGCCGCCGGGCATCTCGAGCGGGGGCTCGGATGCTCATCGGGCGGCCTAACAGGGGGGAAGGCGCCACGTCGTCCGTTGCGTGGTGCCTTCGGATAGAGTAGGTACGGGAGGGGGCCGCGTCCCCCCCTGGGTGGTATGCTAAGGCGGGGGCACACCGGATTGACATGCGCGCGCAGAGCACGGGTGCCCCCAGGAGTCTAGGGACGGACGGGGAGGAGTTAGTGGGTATACTCGGCGTTGCACCAACCAGCCGAGGAGTCCCACATAACCCGGACCACCCCCCCGGGGGGGTTCGGGTATCCGTAACGAGATTACCTCCTCGGAAAAAAAAAAAAAAAAAATAGGATAGAGGATAGGATAGGATAGAGGATAGGATAGGATAGATGATAGGATAGGATAGAGGATAGGATAAGATAGAGGATAGGATAGGATAGATGATATTATAGGAAAGAGGAAAGGATATGATAGAGCATACGATATTGTAGAGGATAGGATAGGATAGAGGATAGGATAGGATAGAGGATAGGATAGGATAGAGGATAGGATAGGATAGAGGATAGGATGGGATAGAGGATAGGATAGGATAGAGGATAGGATAGGATAGAGGATAGGATAGGATAGAGGATAGGATAGGGTAGAGGATAGGATAGGATAAAGGATAGGATAGGATAGATGATACTATAGGATAGAGGATAGGATGAGATAGAGGATAGGTTAGGATAGAGGATAGGATAGGGGATTGGATAGGATAGAGGATAGGATAGGATAGAGGATAGGATACGATAGAGGATACGATAGGATAGGATAGAGGATAGGATACGATAGAGGATACGATAGGATAGGATAGAGGATAGGATAGGATAGAGGATAGGATACGATAGAGAATAGGATAGGATAGAGGATAGGATATGATAGTGGATAGGATATGATAGAGGATAGGATAGGATAGAGGATAGGATAGGATAGATGATAGGATAGGATAGAGGATAGGATCGGATAGAGTATAGGATAGGGGATTGGATAGAATAAAGGATAGGATAGGATAGAGGATAGGATAGAGGATAGGATAGGATAGAGGATAGGATAGCATAGGATAGAGGATACGATATTGTAGGATAGAGGATAGGATAGGATAGAGGATTGGATAGGATAGAGGATAGGATATGATAGAGGATAGGATAGGATAGATGATAGGATAGGATAGAGGATAGGATAAGATAGAGGATAGGATAGGATAGATGATATTATAGGAAAGAGGAAAGGATATGATAGAGGATACGATATTGTAGAGGATAGGATAGGATAGAGGATAGGATAGGATAGAGGATAGGATAGGATAGAGGATAGGATAGGATAGAGGATAGGATGGGATAGAGGATAGGATAGGATAGAGGATAGGATAGGATAGAGGATAGGATAGGATAGAGGATAGGATAGGGTAGAGGATAGGATAGGATAAAGGATAGGATAGGATAGATGATACTATAGGATAGAGGATAGGATGAGATAGAGGATAGGTTAGGATAGAGGATAGGATAGGGGATTGGATAGGATAGAGGATAGGATAGGATAGAGGATAGGATACGATAGAGGATACGATAGGATAGGATAGAGGATAGGATACGATAGAGGATACGATAGGATAGGATAGAGGATAGGATAGGATAGAGGATAGGATACGATAGAGAATAGGATAGGATAGAGGATAGGATATGATAGTGGATAGGATATGATAGAGGATAGGATAGGATAGAGGATAGGATAGGATAGATGATAGGATAGGATAGAGGATAGGATCGGATAGAGTATAGGATAGGGGATTGGATAGAATAAAGGATAGGATAGGATAGAGGATAGGATAGAGGATAGGATAGGATAGAGGATAGGATAGCATAGGATAGAGGATACGATAGGATAGGATAGGGGATAGGATAGAGGATAGGATATGATAGAGGATAGGATATGATAGAGGATATGATTGGATAGAGGATAGGATAGGATAGATGATAGGATAGGATAGAGGATAGGATAAGATAGAGGATAGGATAGGATAGAGGATAGGAGAGGATAGAGGATAGGATCGGATAGAGGATAGGATAGGGGATTGGATAGAATAAAGGATAGGATAAGATAGAGGATAAGATAGAGGATAAGATGGGATAGAGGATAGGATATGATAGAGGATAGGATAGGATGGAGGATAGGATAGGATAGATGATAGGATAGGATAGAGGATAGGATAGGATAGGATAGAGGATAGGATAGGATAGAGGATAGGATAGGATAGAGGATAGGATAGGATAGAGGATAGGATAGGATAGAGGATAGGATAGGATAGAAGATAGGATAGGATAGATGATAGGATAGGATAGAGGATAGGATAAGATAGAGGATAAGATAGGATAGAGGATAGGATGGGATAGAGGATAGGATATGATAGAGGATAGGATAGGATAGATGATAGGATAGGATAGAGGATAGGATAAGATAGAGGATAGGATAGGATAGATGATATTATAGGAAAGAGGAAAGGATATGATAGAGGATACGATATTATAGAGGATAGGATAGGATAGAGGATAGGATAGGATAGAGGATAGGATATTATAAAGGATAGGATAGGATAGAGGATAGGATAGGATAGAGGATAGGATAGGATAGAGGATAGGATAGTATAGAGGATAGGATAGGACAGAGGATAGGATATTATAAAGGATAGGATAGGATAGAGGATAGGATAGGATAGAGGATAGGATAGGATAGAGGATAGGATAGTATAGCTGATAGGATAGGATAGGATAGAGGATAGGATACGATAGAGGGTACGATAGGATAGGATAGAGGATAGGATAGGATAGAGGATAGGATAAGATAGGATAGAGGATTTGATAGGATAGAGGATAGGATATGATAGAGGATAGGATAGGATAGAGGATAGGATAGGATAGAGGATAGGATAGGATAGATGATAGGATAGGATAGAGGATAGGAGAAGATAGAGGATAGGATAGGATAGATGATATTATAGGAAAGAGGTAAGGATATGATAGAGGATACGATATTGTAGAGGATAGGATAGGATAGAGGATAGGATAGGATAGAGGATAGGATAGGATAGAGGATAGGATAGGATAGAGGATAGGATGGGATAGAGGATAGGATAGCATAGAGGATAGGATAGGATAGAGGATAGGATAGGATAGAGGATAGGATAGGGTAGAGGATAGGATAGGATAGAGGATAGGATAGGATAGATGATAGGATAGGATAGAGGATAGGATAAGATAGAGGATAGGATAGGATAGAGGATAGGATACGATAGAGGATACGATAGGATAGGATAGAGGATAGGATACGATGGAGGATACGATAGGATAGGATAGAGGATAGGATAGGATAGAGGATAGGATACGATAGAGAATAGGATAGGATAGAGGATAGGATATGATAGTGGATAGGATATGATAGAGGATAGGATAGGATAGAGGATAGGATAGGATAGATGATAGGATAGGATAGAGGATAGGATCGGATAGAGTATAGGATAGGGGATTGGATAGAATAAAGGATAGGATAGGATAGAGGATAGGATAGAGGATAGGATAGGATAGAGGATAGGATAGCATAGGATAGAGGATACGATAGGATAGGATAGGGGATAGGATAGAGGATAGGATATGATAGAGGATAGGATATGATAGAGGATATGATTGGATAGAGGATAGGATAGGATAGATGATAGGATAGGATAGAGGATAGGATAAGATAGAGGATAGGATAGGATAGAGGATAGGAGAGGATAGAGGATAGGATCGGATAGAGGATAGGATAGGGGATTGGATAGAATAAAGGATAGGATAAGATAGAGGATAAGATAGAGGATAAGATGGGATACAGGATAGGATATGATAGAGGATAGGATAGGATGGAGGATAGGATAGGATAGATGATAGGATAGGATAGAGGATAGGATAGGATAGGATAGAGGATAGGATAGGATAGAGGATAGGATAGGATAGAGGATAGGATAGGATAGAGGATAGGATAGGATAGAGGATAGGATAGGATAGAGGATAGGATAGGATAGAAGATAGGATAGGATAGATGATAGGATAGGATAGAGGATAGGATAAGATAGAGGATAAGATAGGATAGAGGATAGGATGGGATAGAGGATAGGATATGATAGAGGATAGGATAGGATAGAGGATAGGATAGGATAGAGGATAGGATAGGATAGATGATAGGATAGGATAGAGGATAGGATAAGATAGAGGATAGGATAGGATAGATGATATTATAGGAAAGAGGAAAGGATATGATAGAGGATACGATATTATAGAGGATAGGATAGGATAGAAGATAGGATAGGATAGAGGATAGGATATTATAAAGGATAGGATAGGATAGAGGATAGGATAGGATAGAGGATAGGATAGGATAGAGGATAGGATAGTATAGAGGATAGGATAGGACAGAGGATAGGATATTATAAAGGATAGGATAGGATAGAGGATAGGATAGGATAGAGGATAGGATAGGATAGAGGATAGGATAGGATAGAGGATAGGATAGTATAGCTGATAGGATAGGATAGGATAGAGGATAGGATACGATAGAGGGTACGATAGGATAGGATAGAGGATAGGATAGGATAGAGGATAGGATAAGATAGGATAGAGGATTTGATAGGATAGAGGATAGGATATGATAGAGGATAGGATAGGATAGAGGATAGGATAGGATAGAGGATAGGATAGGATAGATGATAGGATAGGATAGAGGATAGGAGAAGATAGAGGATAGGATAGGATAGATGATATTATAGGAAAGAGGTAAGGATATGATAGAGGATACGATATTGTAGAGGATAGGATAGGATAGAGGATAGGATAGGATAGAGGATAGGATAGGATAGAGGATAGGATAGGATAGAGGATAGGATGGGATAGAGGATAGGATAGCATAGAGGATAGGATAGGATAGAGGATAGGATAGGATAGAGGATAGGATAGGGTAGAGGATAGGATAGGATAGAGGATAGGATAGGATAGATGATAGGATAGGATAGAGGATAGGATAAGATAGAGGATAGGTTAGGATAGAGGATAGGATAGGGGATTGGATAGGATAGAGGATAGGATAGGATAGAGGATAGGGTACGATAGAGGATACGATAGGATAGAATAGAGGATAGGATACGATAGAGGATACGATAGGATAGGATAGAGGATAGTATAGGATAGAGGATAGGATAGGATAGAGGATAGGATATGATAGAGGATAGGATATGATAGAGGATAGGATAGGATAGAGGATAGTATAGGATAGATGATAGGATAGGATAGAGGATAGGATAAGATAGAGGATAGGATAGGATAGATGATATTATAGGAAAGAGGAAAGGATATGATAGAGGATACGATATTGTAGAGGATAGGATAGGATAGAGGATAGGATAGGATAGAGGATAGGATAGGATAGATGATATTATAGGAAAGAGGAAAGGATATGATAGAGGATAGGATAGGATAGAGGATAGGATAGGATAGAGGATAGGATAGGATAGAGGATAGGATAGGGTAGAGGATAGGATAGGATAGAGGATAGGATAGGATAGATGATAGGATAGGATAGAGGATAGGATATGATAGAGGATAGGTTAGGATAGAGGATAGGATAGGATAGAGGATAGGATATGATAGAGGATAGGATAGGATAGAGGATAGGATAGGATAGAGGATAGTATAGGATAGATGATAGGATAGGATAGAGGATAGGATAAGATAGAGGATAGGATAGGATAGATGATATTATAGGAAAGAGGAAAGGATATGATAGAGGATAGGATAGGATAGAGGATAGGATAGGATAGAGGATAGGATAGGATAGAGGATAGGATAGGGTAGAGGATAGGATAGGATGGAGGATAGGATAGGATAGATGATAGGATAGGATAGAGGATAGGATAAGATAGAGGATAGGTTAGGATAGAGGATAGGATAGGGGATTGGATAGGATAGAGGATAGGATAGGATAGAGGATAGGATACGATAGAGGATACGATAGGATAGGATACGATAGAGGATACGATAGGATAGGATAGAGGATAGGATACGATAGAGGATACGATAGGATAGGATAGAGGATAGGATACGATAGAGGATACGATAGGATAGGATAGAGGATAGGATAGGATAGAGGATAGGATAGGATAGAGGATAGGATATGATAGAGGATAGGATATGATAGAGGATAGGATAGGATAGAGGATAGGATAGGATAGATGATAGGATAGGATAGAGGATAGGATAAGATAGAGGATAGGATAGGATAGAGGATAGGATAGGATAGAGGATAGGATCGGATAGAGGATAGGATAGGGGATTGGATAGAATAAAGGATAGGATAGGATAGAGGATAGGATAGAGGATAGGATAAGATAGAGGATAAGATAGGATAGAGTATAGGATAGGATAGAGGATAGGATAGGATAGAGGATAGGATAGGATAGAGGATAGGATAGGATAGAGGATAGGATAGGATAGAGGATAGGATAGGATAGATGATAGGATAGGATAGAGGATAGGATAAGATAGAGGATAGGATAGGATAGATGATATTATAGGAAAGAGGAAAGGATATGATAGAGGATACGATATTGTAGAGGATAGGATAGGATAGAGGATAGGATAGGATAGAGGATAGGATAGGATAGAGGATAGGATAGGATAGAGGATAGGATGGGATAGAGGATAGGATAGGATAGAGGATAGGATAGGATAGAGGATAGGATAGGATAGAGGATAGGATAGGGTAGAGGATAGGATAGGATAAAGGATAGGATAGGATAGATGATACTATAGGATAGAGGATAGGATGAGATAGAGGATAGGTTAGGATAGAGGATAGGATAGGGGATTGGATAGGATAGAGGATAGGATAGGATAGAGGATAGGATACGATAGAGGATACGATAGGATAGGATAGAGGATAGGATACGATAGAGGATACGATAGGATAGGATAGAGGATAGGATAGGATAGAGGATAGGATACGATAGAGAATAGGATAGGATAGAGGATAGGATATGATAGTGGATAGGATATGATAGAGGATAGGATAGGATAGAGGATAGGATAGGATAGATGATAGGATAGGATAGAGGATAGGATCGGATAGAGTATAGGATAGGGGATTGGATAGAATAAAGGATAGGATAGGATAGAGGATAGGATAGAGGATAGGATAGGATAGAGGATAGGATAGCATAGGATAGAGGATACGATAGGATAGGATAGAGGATAGGATAGGATAGAGGATTGGATAGGATAGAGGATAGGATATGATAGAGGATAGGATATGATAGAGGATATGATAGGATAGAGGATAGGATAGGATAGATGATAGGATAGGATAGAGGATAGGACAAGATAGAGGATAGGATAGGATAGAGGATAGGAGAGGATAGAGGATAGGATCGGATAGAGGATAGGATAGGGGATTGGATAGAATAAAGGATAGGATAAGATAGAGGATAAGATAGAGGATAAGATGGGATAGAGGATAGGATATGATAGAGGATAGGATAGGATGGAGGATAGGATAGGATAGATGATAGGATAGGATAGAGGATAGGATAGGATAGGATAGAGGATAGGATAGGATAGAGGATAGGATAGGATAGAGGATAGGATAGGATAGAGGATAGGATAGGATAGAGGATAGGATAGGATAGAGGATAGGATATAATAGAGGATAGGATAGGATAGAAGATAGGATAGGATAGATGATAGGATAGGATAGAGGATAGGATAAGATAGAGGATAAGATAGGATAGAGGATAGGATGGGATAGAGGATAGGATATGATAGAGGATAGGATAGGATAGAGGATAGGATAGGATAGAGGATAGGATAGGATAGATGATAGGATAGGATAGAGGATAGGATAAGATAGAGGATAGGATAGGATAGATGATATTATAGGAAAGAGGTAAGGATATGATAGAGGATACGATATTGTAGAGGATAGGATAGGATAGAGGATAGGATGGGATAGAGGATAGGATAGCATAGAGGATAGGATAGGATAGAGGATAGGATAGGATAGAGGATAGGATAGGGTAGAGGATAGGATAGGATAGAGGATAGGATAGGATAGATGATAGGATAGGATAGAGGATAGGATAAGATAGAGGATAGGTTAGGATAGAGGATAGGATAGGGGATTGGATAGGATATAGGATAGGATAGGATAGAGGATAGGGTACGATAGAGGATACGATAGGATAGGATAGAGGATAGGATACGATAGAGGATACGATAGGATAGGATAGAGGATAGTATATGATAGAGGATAGCATAGGATAGAGGATAGGATATGATAGAGGATAGGATATGATAGAGGATAGGATAGGATAGAGGATAGGATAGGATAGATGATAGGACAGGATAGAGGATAGGATAAGATAGAGGATAGGATAGGATAGAGGATAGGATAGGATAGAGGATAGGATCGGATAGAGGATAGGATAGGGGATTGGATAGAATAAAGGATAGGATAGGATAGAGGATAGGATAGAGGATAGGATAAGATAGAGGATAAGATAGGATAGAGTATATGATAGGATAGAGGATAGGATAGGATAGAGGATAGGATAGGATAGAGGATACGATAGGATAGGATAGAGAATAGGATAGGATAGAGGATACGACAGGACAGAGGATAGGATAGGATAGAGGATAGGATAGGATAGAGGATACGATAGGAATGAGGATAGGATAGAGAATAGGATAGGATAGAGGATAGGGGATTGGATCGGATACAGGATAGGAGACGATAGAGGATAGGATAGTATAGATGATAGGATAGGATAGAGGATAGGATAGGATAGAGGATAGGATACGATAGAGGGTACGATTTGATAGGATAGAGGATAGGATAGGATAGAGGATAGGATAGGATAGAGGATAGGATAGGATAGAGGATAGGATAGGATAGATGATAGGATAGGATAGAGGATAGGATATGATAGAGGATAGGTTAGGATAGAGGATAGGATAGGATAGAGGATAGGATATGATAGAGGATAGGATAGGATAGAGGATAGGATAGGATAGAGGATAGTATAGGATAGATGATAGGATAGGATAGAGGATAGGATAAGATAGAGGATAGGATAGGATAGATGATATTATAGGAAAGAGGAAAGGATATGATAGAGGATAGGATAGGATAGAGGATAGGATAGGATAGAGGATAGGATAGGATAGAGGATAGGATAGGGTAGAGGATAGGATAGGATAGAGGATAGGATAGGATAGATGATAGGATAGGATAGAGGATAGGATAAGATAGAGGATAGGTTAGGATAGAGGATAGGATAGGGGATTGGATTGTTCGAGCGCGTACTCGTTGGACGCCTCGTCCGGCACCTGTCGGCGGGAGGGGTCCCCGATCTGAGCGGGGTTCAATTCGGCTTCCTGGAGGGTCTCTCCACCGTCGACGCTATTCAGCGGGTGAGGGCTCTCTCGGAGGCCTGTACGAGGGGGGGCGGTGTTGCGTTGGCGATATCCTTGGATATCGCTAACGCGTTCAACACCGTCCCCTGGGATCGGATAATGGAGGCCCTGGTCTTCCACCGGGTGCCTCTGTATCTCAGAAGGGTGATCGGGAGCTATCTCTCCGACAGGGGTATAGAGTATCCCGGCCGGTACGGGATGGTGCGCAGGGGCGTCGTGCGCGGGGTTCCGCAGGGCTCGGTGTTGGGCCCGTTGCTGTGGAATCTTGCGTACGATCGCGTCCTGCGGGAGGAGATGCCTCCCGGGGTCAGCCTGACGTGTTACGCCGACGACACGCTGGTATTGGCCACCGGGAGGTATGCGAAGGAGGCCATCTGCCTGGCGGAGCGCGGCGCGTGGCGCGCGGTGCGCGCGATCCGGTCGCTGGGCCTAGAGGTGTCCGTCGAGAAAACCAGGGCCATGTGGTTTCTCCGCTCGGCCCGGTTGGCGGCGCCTCCCCAGTGCTGGATCTGCGTGGGGGAGGGGATGGTCAAGGTCGGGTCCCAGATGCGGTACCTGGGACTCGAGCTTGACGGCCGGTGGCGTTTTGACCGCCACCTTGAGTCGCTGGCGCCCCGGGCGGAGAGGGCGACCGCTGCGCTCGGTCGCCTTCTCCCGAATCTCGGGGGACCCTGTGGACGGGTGCGTCGTCTGTTCGCGGTGGTGGTGCGAGTTTTGGTCCTGTACGGAGCCCCTGTGTGGGCGCGCGATGTCTTGGCTAGGGGGCGCAGTGGCGGCACACGGTCGCTGCTGCGTCGCATCGAGCGCAGGCTGGCCATAGGCATCGTGCGGGGGTACCGCACCATTTCATACGCGACGGCGATGGTGATGTCGGGGCTGATCCCCCTCGAGCTGGAGGCCCGCGTGTTGGCGGATGTGCATACGCACTCCAGGGAACTCCGGCTCCGGGGGGTGGCCCCGGATCAGGCGCGGCTCATGGTGGATGAGCTCAGGCGACATGCTCGGCGGCACGCAGCCCGGGAGTGGCGCGATAGCCTTCCCGGGACGAGGGAGGGCGAGAGGCGGGCCGTTCGGGCCATCCTCCCGGTGTTCGATCAATGGAACAGGGGATGGATGGGGCATAGGGTCTCCTACCGTGTGACGCAGGTGATGAGCGGGCACGGGTGCTTCGGCGACTACCTGTGTCGCATCGGGAGGGAGACCGAGGAGGCGTGTCACCACTGCGGCGAGCCGCGGGACACGGCGCAACACACTCTGGAGGAGTGTCCGGCATGGGGGGGAGAGCGCCGTGCCCTGCGGCGCGCGGTGGGCCACGACCTCTCGCTCCCGGCTGTCGTCGCTGCGGCAGCCGGTGGCGAGGAGGCGTGGAGGGGGTTCGCTTCCTTCTGCGAGCGGGTTATGCTGCGGAAGGAGGCTGCGGAACGGGATCGGGAGCGTAATCACGATCCCGGCCGAAGGGAGGGGAGGCGGCGCAGGGTACGCCCCGGGGGCGTACCCCCGTCGCGACGCCTCTGACGCGAGCGGGGACGCCCTTGATGATCTCGAGGCGGGGGATCGGATATCCCCTTACACTCGGTCACCAACGGCGTCCCCGGAGGCCGCCGGGCATCTCGAGCGGGGGCTCGGATGCTCATCGGGCGGCCTAACAGGGGGGAAGGCGCCACGTCGTCCGTTGCGTGGTGCCTTCGGATAGAGTAGGTACGGGAGGGGGCCGCGTCCCCCCCTGGGTGGTATGCTAAGGCGGGGGCACACCGGATTGACATGCGCGCGCAGAGCACGGGTGCCCCCAGGAGTCTAGGGACGGACGGGGAGGAGTTAGTGGGTATACTCGGCGTTGCACCAACCAGCCGAGGAGTCCCACATAACCCGGACCACCCCCCCCCCCGGGGGGGTTCGGGTATCCGTAACGAGATTACCTCCTCGGAAAAAAAAAAAAAAAAAAAAAAAAAAAAAATAGGATAGGGGATTGGATAGGATAGAGGATAGGATAGGATAGAGGATAGGATACGATAGAGGATACGATAGGATAGGATACGATAGAGGATACGATAGGATAGGATAGAGGATAGGATACGATAGAGGATACGATAGGATAGGATAGAGGATAGGATAGGATAGAGGATAGGATAGGATAGAGGATAGGATATGATAGAGGATAGGATATGATAGAGGATAGGATAGGATAGAGGATAGGATAGGATAGATGATAGGATAGGATAGAGGATAGGATAAGATAGAGGATAGGATAGGATAGAGGATAGGATAGGATAGAGGATAGGATCGGATAGAGGATAGGATAGGGGATTGGATAGAATAAAGGATAGGATAGGATAGAGGATAGGATAGAGGATAGGATAAGATAGAGGATAAGATAGGATAGAGTATAGGATAGGATAGAGGATAGGATAGGATAGAGGATAGGATAGGATAGAGGATAGGATAGGATAGAGGATAGGATAGGATAGATGATAGGATAGGATAGAGGATAGGATAAGATAGAGGATAGGATAGGATAGATGATATTATAGGAAAGAGGAAAGGATATGATAGAGGATACGATATTGTAGAGGATAGGATAGGATAGAGGATAGGATAGGATAGAGGATAGGATAGGATAGAGGATAGGATAGGATAGAGGATAGGATAGGATAGAGGATAGGATGGGATAGAGGATAGGATAGGATAGAGGATAGGATAGGATAGAGGATAGGATAGGATAGAGGATAGGATAGGGTAGAGGATAGGAGAGGATAAAGGATAGGATAGGATAGATGATACTACAGGATAGAGGATAGGATGAGATAGAGGATAGGTTAGGATAGAGGATAGGATAGGGGATTGGATAGGATAGAGGATAGGATAGGATAGAGGATAGGATACGATAGAGGATACGATAGGATAGGATAGAGGATAGGATACGATAGAGGATACGATAGGATAGGATAGAGGATAGGATAGGATAGAGGATAGGATACGATAGAGAATAGGATAGGATAGAGGATAGGATATGATAGTGGATAGGATATGATAGAGGATAGGATAGGATAGAGGATAGGATAGGATAGATGATAGGATAGGATAGAGGATAGGATCGGATAGAGTATAGGATAGGGGATTGGATAGAATAAAGGATAGGATAGGATAGAGGATAGGATAGAGGATAGGATAGGATAGAGGATAGGATAGGATAGGATAGAGGTTACGATAGGATAGGATAGAGGATAGGATAGGATAGAGGATAGGATAGGATAGAGGATAGGAGAGGATAGAGGATAGGATAAGATAGAGGATAGGATAGGATAGAGGATAGGAGAGGATAGAGGATAGGATCGGATAGAGGATAGGATAGGGGATTGGATAGAATAAAGGATAGGATAAGATAGAGGATAAGATAGAGGATAAGATGGGATAGAGGATAGGATATGATAGAGGATAGGATAGGATGGAGGATAGGATAGGATAGACGATAGGATAGGATAGAGGATAGGATAGGATAGGATAGAGGATAGGATAGGATAGAGGATAGGATAGGATAGAGGATAGGATAGGATAGAGGATAGGATAGGATAGAGGATAGGATATAATAGAGGATAGGATAGGATAGAAGATAGGATAGGATAGATGATAGGATAGGATAGAGGATAGGATAAGATAGAGGATAAGATAGGATAGAGGATAGGATGGGATAGAGGATAGGATATGATAGAGGATAGGATAGGATAGAGGATAGGATAGGATAGAGGATAGGATAGGATAGATGAGAGGATAGGATAGAGGATAGGATGAGATAGAGGATAGGATAGGATAGATGATATTATAGGAAAGAGGAAAGGATATGATAGAGGATACGATATTATAGAGGATAGGATAGGATAGAGGATAGGATAGGATAGGATAGGATAGAGGATAGGATAGGATAGAGGATAGGATAGGATAGAGGATAGGATAGTATAGAGGATAGGATAGGATAGAGGATAGGATATTATAAAGGATAGGATAGGATAGAGGATAGGATAGGATAGAGGATAGGATAGGATAGAGGATAGGATATGATAGAGGATAGGATATGATAGAGGATAGGATAGGATAGAGGATAGGACAGGAAAGATGATAGGACAGGATAGAGGATAGGATAAGATAGAGGATAGGATAGGATAGAGGATAGGATAGGATAGAGGATAGGATAGGATAGAGGATAGGATAGGATAGAGGATAGGATAGGATAGAGGATAGGATATGATAGAGGATAGGATAGGATAGAAGATAGGATAGGATAGATGATAGGATAGGATAGAGGATAGGATAAGATAGAGGATAAGATAGGATAGAGGATAGGATAGGATAGAGGGTAGGATATGATAGAGGATAGGATAGGATAGAAGATAGGATCGGATAGAGGATAGGATAGAGGATTGGATAGGATAGAGGATAGGATAAGATAGAGGATAGGATAGGATAGAGGATAGGATAGGATAGAGGATAGGATAGGATAGAGGATAGGATCGGATAGAGGCTATGATAGGGGATTGGATAGGATAGAGGAAAGGATAGGATAGAGGATAGGATAGGATAGAGGATAGGAAAGGATAGATGATAGGATAGGATAGAGGATAGGATAAGATAGAGGATACGATAGGATAGATGATTTTATAGGAAAGAGGAAAGGATATGATAGAGGATACGATATTGTAGAGGATAGGATAGGATAGAGGATAGGATAGGATAGAGGATAGGATATGATAGAGGATAGGATAGGATAGAAGATAGGATCGGATAGAGGATAGGATAGAGGATTGGATAGGATAGAGGATAGGATAAGATAGAGGATAGGATAGGATAGAGGATAAGATAGGATAGAGGATAGGATAGGATAGAGGATAGGATATGATAGAGGATAGGATAGGATAGAAGATAGGATCGGATAGAGGATAGGATAGAGGATTGGATAGGATAGAGGATAGGATAAGATAGAGGATAGGATAGGATAGAGGATAGGATAGGATAGAGGATAGGATAGGATAGAGGATAGGATCGGATAGAGGATATGATAGGGGATTGGATAGGATAGAGGAAAGGATAGGATAGAGGATAGGATAGGATAGAGGATAGGAAAGGATAGATGATAGGATAGGATAGAGGATAGGATAAGATAGAGGATACGATAGGATAGATGATTTTATAGGAAAGAGGAAAGGATATGATAGAGGATACGATATTGTAGAGGATAGGATAGGATAGAGGATAGGATAGGATAGAGGATAGGATAGGATAGAGGATAGGATAGGATAGAGGATAGGATATGATAGAGGATAGGATAGGATAGAAGATAGGATAGGATAGAGGATAGGATAAGATAGAGGATAAGATAGGATAGAGGATAGGATAGGATAGAGGATAGGATAGGATAGAAGATAGGATCGGATAGAGGATAGGATAGAGGATTGGATAGGATAGAGGATAGGATAAGATAGAGGATAGGATAGGATAGAGGATAGGATAGGATAGAGGATAGGATAGGATAGAGGATAGGATCGGATAGAGGATATGATAGGGGATTGGATGGGATAGAGGAAAGGATAGGATAGAGGATAGGATAGGATAGAGGATAGGAAAGGATAGAGGATAGGATAGGATAGACGATAGGATAGGATAGAGGATAGGATAAGATAGAGGATAGGATGGGATAGAGGATAGGATAGGATAGAGGATAGGATGCGATAGAGGATACGAAAGGATAGGATAGAGGGTAGGATAGGATAGAGGATAGGATAGGATAGAGGATAGGAGAGGATAGAGGATAGGATATGATAGAGGATAGGATAGGATAGAGGATAGGATACGATAGAGGATAGGATAGTATAGAGGATAGGATAAGATAGAGGATATGATAGGATAGACGATAGGATAGGATAGAGGATAGGATATGAAAGAGGATAGGATAGGATAGAGGATAGGATAGGATAGAGGATAGGATAGGATAGATGATAGGATAGGATAGAGGATAGGATAAGATAGAGGATACGATAGGATAGATGATATTATAGGAAAGAGGAAAGGATATGATAGAGGATACGATATTGTAGAGGATAGGATAGGATAGAGGATAGGATAGGATAGAGGATAGGATCGGATAGAGGATATGATAGGGGATTGGATAGGATAGAGCAAAGGATAGGATAGAGGATAGGATAGGATAGAGGATAGGAAAGGATAGAGGATAGGATAAGATAGAGGATACGATAGGATAGATGATATTATAGGAAAGAGGAAAGGATATGATAGAGGATACGATATTGTAGACGATAGGATAGGATAGAGGATAGGATAGGATAGAGGATAGGGTAGGATAGAGGATAGGATATGATAGAGGATAGGATAGGATAGAAGATAGGATAGGATAGATGATAGGATAGGATAGAGGATAGGATAAGATAGAGGGTAAGATAGGATAGAGGATAGGATATGATAGAGGATAGGATAGGATAGAAGATAGGATCGGATAGAGGATAGGATAGAGGATTGGATAGGATAGAGGATAGGATAAGATAGAGGATAGGATAGGATAGAGGATAGGATATTATAGAGGATAGGATAGGATAGAGGATAGGATCGGATAGAGGATATGATAGGGGATTGGATAGGATAGAGGAAAGGATAGGATAGAGGATAGGATAGGATAGAGGATAGGAAAGGATAGAGGATAGGATAGGATAGACGATAGGATAGGATAGAGGATAGGATAAGATAGAGGATAGGATGGGATAGAGGATAGGATAGGATAGAGGATAGGATAGGATAGAGGATAGGATAGGATAGAGGATAGGATAGGGTAGAGGATAGGATAAGATAGAGGATATGATAGGATAGACGATAGGATAGGATAGAGGATAGGTAATGATAGAGGATAGGATAGGATAGATGATAGGATAGGATAGAGGATAGGATAGGATAGATGATAGGATAGGATAGAGGATAGGATAAGATAGAGGATAGGATAGGATAGATGATATTATAGGAAAGAGGAAAGGATATGATAGAGGATACGATATTGTAGAGGATAGGATAGGATAGAGGATAGGATAGGATAGAGGATAGGATAGGATAGAGGATAGGATATGATAGAGGATAGGATAGGATAGAAGATAGGAAAGGATAGAGGATAGGGTAGGATAGACGATAGGATAGGATAGAGGATAGGATAAGATAGAGGATAGGATGGGATAGAGGATAGGATAGGATAGAGGATAGGATAGGATAGAGGATAGGATAGGATAGAGGATAGGATAGGGTAGAGGATAGGATAGGATAGAGGATAGGATGCGATAGAGGATACGAAAGGATAGGATAGAGGGTAGGATAGGATAGAGGATAGGATAGGATAGAGGATAGTAGAGGATAGAGGATAGGATATGATAGAGGATAGGATAGGATAGAGGATAGGATAGTATAGAGGATAGGATAAGATAGAGGATATGATAGGATAGACGATAGGATACGATAGAGGATAGGATAGGATCGAGGATAGGATAGGACACAGGATACGATAGGATAGGATAGAGAATAGGATAGGATAGAGGATAGGATAGGATAGAGGATAGGATAGGATAGAGGATAGAATAGGATAGAGGATAGGATATGATAGAGGATAGGATAGGATAGAGGATAGGATAGGATAGAGCATAGGATACGATAGAGGATAGGATAGGGGATTGGATAGGATAGAGGATAGGATAGGACAGATGATATTATAGGAATGAGGATAGGATATTATAGAGGATACGATATTATAGAGGATAGGATAGGATAGAGGATAGGATAGGATAGAGAATAGGATATGATAGAGGATAGGATAGGATAGAAGATAGGATAGGATAGATGATAGGATAGGATAGAGGATAGGATAAGATAGAGGATAAGATAGGATAGAGGATAGGATATGATAGAGGATAGGATAGGATAGAAGATAGGATCGGATAGAGGATAGGATAGAGGATTGGATAGGATAGAGGATAGGATAAGATAGAGGATAGGATAGGATAGAGGATAGGATATTATAGAGGATAGGATAGGATAGAGGATAGGATCGGATAGAGGATATGATAGGGGATTGGATAGGATAGAGGAAAGGATAGGATAGAGGATAGGATAGGATAGAGGATAGGAAAGGATAGAGGATAGGATAGGATAGACGATAGGATAGGATAGAGCATAGGATAAGATAGAGGATAGGATGGGATAGAGGATAGGATAGGATAGAGGATAGGATAGGATAGAGGATAGGATAGGATAGAGGATAGGATAGGGTAGAGGATAGGATAAGATAGAGGATATGATAGGATAGACGATAGGATAGGATAGAGGATAGGTAATGATAGAGGATAGGATAGGATAGAGGATAGGATAGGATAGAGGATAGGATAGGATAGATGATAGGATAGGATAGAGGATAGGATAGGATAGAGGATAGGATGCGATAGAGGATACGAAAGGATAGGATAGAGGGTAGGATAGGATAGAGGATAGGATAGGATAGAGGATAGGAGAGGATAGAGGATAGGATATGATAGAGGATAGGATAGGATAGAGGATAGGATACGATAGAGGATAGGATAGTATAGAGGATAGGATAAGATAGAGGATATGATAGGATAGACGATAGGATAGGATAGAGGATAGGATATGAAAGAGGATAGGATAGGATAGAGGATAGGATAGGATAGAGGATAGGATAGGATAGATGATAGGATAGGATAGAGGATAGGATAAGATAGAGGATACGATAGGATAGATGATATTATAGGAAAGAGGAAAGGATATGATAGAGGATACGATATTGTAGAGGATAGGATAGGATAGAGGATAGGATAGGATAGAGGATAGGATCGGATAGAGGATATGATAGGGGATTGGATAGGATAGAGCAAAGGATAGGATAGAGGATAGGATAGGATAGAGGATAGGAAAGGATAGAGGATAGGATAAGATAGAGGATACGATAGGATAGATGATATTATAGGAAAGAGGAAAGGATATGATAGAGGATACGATATTGTAGACGATAGGATAGGATAGAGGATAGGATAGGATAGAGGATAGGGTAGGATAGAGGATAGGATATGATAGAGGATAGGATAGGATAGAAGATAGGATAGGATAGATGATAGGATAGGATAGAGGATAGGATAAGATAGAGGGTAAGATAGGATAGAGGATAGGATATGATAGAGGATAGGATAGGATAGAAGATAGGATCGGATAGAGGATAGGATAGAGGATTGGATAGGATAGAGGATAGGATAAGATAGAGGATAGGATAGGATAGAGGATAGGATATTATAGAGGATAGGATAGGATAGAGGATAGGATCGGATAGAGGATATGATAGGGGATTGGATAGGATAGAGGAAAGGATAGGATAGAGGATAGGATAGGATAGAGGATAGGAAAGGATAGAGGATAGGATAGGATAGACGATAGGATAGGATAGAGGATAGGATAAGATAGAGGATAGGATGGGATAGAGGATAGGATAGGATAGAGGATAGGATAGGATAGAGGATAGGATAGGATAGAGGATAGGATAGGGTAGAGGATAGGATAAGATAGAGGATATGATAGGATAGACGATAGGATAGGATAGAGGATAGGTAATGATAGAGGATAGGATAGGATAGATGATAGGATAGGATAGAGGATAGGATAGGATAGATGATAGGATAGGATAGAGGATAGGATAAGATAGAGGATAGGATAGGATAGATGATATTATAGGAAAGAGGAAAGGATATGATAGAGGATACGATATTGTAGAGGATAGGATAGGATAGAGGATAGGATAGGATAGAGGATAGGATAGGATAGAGGATAGGATATGATAGAGGATAGGATAGGATAGAAGATAGGAAAGGATAGAGGATAGGGTAGGATAGACGATAGGATAGGATAGAGGATAGGATAAGATAGAGGATAGGATGGGATAGAGGATAGGATAGGATAGAGGATAGGATAGGATAGAGGATAGGATAGGATAGAGGATAGGATAGGGTAGAGGATAGGATAGGATAGAGGATAGGATGCGATAGAGGATACGAAAGGATAGGATAGAGGGTAGGATAGGATAGAGGATAGGATAGGATAGAGGATAGTAGAGGATAGAGGATAGGATATGATAGAGGATAGGATAGGATAGAGGATAGGATAGTATAGAGGATAGGATAAGATAGAGGATATGATAGGATAGACGATAGGATACGATAGAGGATAGGATAGGATCGAGGATAGGATAGGACACAGGATACGATAGGATAGGATAGAGAATAGGATAGGATAGAGGATAGGATAGGATAGAGGATAGGATAGGATAGAGGATAGAATAGGATAGAGGATAGGATATGATAGAGGATAGGATAGGATAGAGGATAGGATAGGATAGAGCATAGGATACGATAGAGGATAGGATAGGGGATTGGATAGGATAGAGGATAGGATAGGACAGATGATATTATAGGAATGAGGATAGGATATTATAGAGGATACGATATTATAGAGGATAGGATAGGATAGAGGATAGGATAGGATAGAGAATAGGATATGATAGAGGATAGGATAGGATAGAAGATAGGATAGGATAGATGATAGGATAGGATAGAGGATAGGATAAGATAGAGGATAAGATAGGATAGAGGATAGGATATGATAGAGGATAGGATAGGATAGAAGATAGGATCGGATAGAGGATAGGATAGAGGATTGGATAGGATAGAGGATAGGATAAGATAGAGGATAGGATAGGATAGAGGATAGGATATTATAGAGGATAGGATAGGATAGAGGATAGGATCGGATAGAGGATATGATAGGGGATTGGATAGGATAGAGGAAAGGATAGGATAGAGGATAGGATAGGATAGAGGATAGGAAAGGATAGAGGATAGGATAGGATAGACGATAGGATAGGATAGAGCATAGGATAAGATAGAGGATAGGATGGGATAGAGGATAGGATAGGATAGAGGATAGGATAGGATAGAGGATAGGATAGGATAGAGGATAGGATAGGGTAGAGGATAGGATAAGATAGAGGATATGATAGGATAGACGATAGGATAGGATAGAGGATAGGTAATGATAGAGGATAGGATAGGATAGAGGATAGGATAGGATAGAGGATAGGATAGGATAGATGATAGGATAGGATAGAGGATAGGATAAGATAGAGGATACGATAGGATAGATGATATTATAGGAAAGAGGAAAGGATATGATAGAGGATACGATATTGTAGAGGATAGGATAGGATAGAGGATAGGATAGGATAGAGGATAGGATAGGAAAGAGGATAGGATATGATAGAGGATAGGATAGGATAGAAGATAGGAAAGGATAGAGGATAGGGTAGGATAGACGATAGGATAGGATAGAGGATAGGATAAGATAGAGGATAGGATGGGATAGAGGATAGGATAGGATAGAGGATAGGATAGGATAGAGGATAGGATAGGATAGAGGATAGGATAGGGAAAAGGATAGGATAGGATAGAGGATAGAATGCGATAGAGGATACGAAAGGATAGGATAGAGGGTAGGATAGGATAGAGGATAGGATAGGATAGAGGATAGTAGAGGATAGAGGATAGGATATGATAGAGGATAGGATAGGATAGAGGATTGGATAGTATAGAGGATAGGATAAGATAGAGGATATGATAGGATAGACGATAGGATACGATAGAGGATAGGATAGGATCGAGGATAGGATAGGACACAGGATACGATAGGATAGGATAGAGAATAGGATAGGATAGAGGATAGGATAGGATAGAGGATAGGATAGGATAGAGGATAGAATAGGATAGAGGATAGGATATGATAGAGGATAGGATAGGATAGAGGATAGGATAGGATAGAGCATAGGATACGATAGAGGATAGGATAGGGGATTGGATAGGATAGAGGATAGGATAGGACAGATGATATTATAGGAATGAGGATAGGATATTATAGAGGATACGATATTATAGAGGATAGGATAGGATAGAGGATAGGATAGGATAGAGGATAGGATAGGATAGAGGATAGGATAGGATAGAGGATAGGATAGGATAGAGGATAGGATAGGATAGAGGATAGGATAGGATAGAGCATAGGATACGATAGAGGATAGGATAGGGGATTGGATAGGATAGAGGATAGGATAGGACAGATGATATTATAGGAATGAGGATAGGATATTATAGAGGATACGATATTATAGAGGATAGGATAGGATAGAGGATAGGATGCGATAGAGGATACGAAAGGATAGGATAGAGGGTAGGATAGGATAGAGGATAGGATAGGATAGAGGATAGTAGAGGATAGAGGATAGGATATGATAGAGGATAGGATAGGATAGAGGATAGGATAGGATAGAGCATAGGATACGATAGAGGATAGGATAGGGGATTGGATAGGATAGAGGATAGGATAGGACAGATGATATTATAGGAATGAGGATAGGATATTATAGAGGATACGATATTATAGAGGATAGGATAGGATAGAGGATAGGATAGGATAGAGGATAGGATAGGATAGAGGATAGGATAGGATAGAGGATAGGATAAGATAGAGGATATGATAGGATAGAGCATAGGATAGGATAGAGGATAGCATAGGATAGAGGATAGCATAGGATAGAGGATAGGATAGGAGACAGGATAAAGGATAGGATAGGATAGAGGATAGGATAGGATAGAGGATAGGATAGTATAGAGGATAGGATAAGATAGAGGATATGATAGAATAGACGATAGGATACGATAGAGGATAGGATAGGATCGAGGATAGGATAGGACAGAGGATACGATAGGATAGGATAGGATAGAGGATAGGATAGGATAGAGGATAGGATAGGATAGAGGATAGAATAGGATAGAGGATAGGATATGATAGAGGATAGGATAGGATAGAGGATAGGATAGGATAGAGGATAGGATAGGATAGAGGATAGGATAGGATAGAGGATATGATAGGATAGAGCATAGGATAGGATAGAGGATAGGATAGGGGATTGGATAGGATAGAGGATAGGATAGGACAGATGATATTATAGGAATGAGGATAGGATAGGATAGAGGATAGGATAGGATAGTATAGAGGATAGGATAGGATAGAGGAGGGGATAGGATAAAGGATAGGATAAGATAGAGGATATGATAGGATAGACGATAGGATAGGATAGAGGATAGGATAGGATCGAGGATAGGATAGGACAGAGGATACGATAGGATAGGATAGAGAATAGGATAGGATAGAGGATAGGATAGTATAGAGGATAGGATAGGATAGAGGATAGGATAGGATAGAGGATAGGATAGTATAGGGGATAGGATAGGATAGAGGATAGGATAGGATAGAGGATAGGATAGGATAGATGATAGGATAGGATAGAGGATAGGATAAGATAGAGGATAAGATAGGATAGAGGATAGGATGGGATAGAGGATAGGATATGATAGAGGATAGGATAGGATAGAGGGTAGGATAGGATAGAGGATAGGATAGGATAGATGATAGGATAGGATAGAGGATAGGATAAGATAGAGGATAGGATAGGATAGATGATATTATAGGAAAGAGGAAAGGATATGATAGAGGATACGATATTATAGAGGATAGGATAGGATAGAGGATAGGATAGGATAGAGGATAGGATAGGATAGATGATAGGATAGGATAGAGGATAGGATATGATAGAGGATAGGATAGGATATGATAGTGGATCGGATAGGATAGAGGATTGGATAGGATAGAGAATATGATACGGTAGACGATAGGGGATTGGATCGGATACAGGATAGGAGACGGTAGAGGATAGAATAGGATACTATGGAGAATAGGATAGGATAGAGGATAGGTTAGGATAGAGGATAGGATAGGATAGGATAGAGGATAGGATAGGATAGAGGATAGGATAGGATAGAGCATAGGATACGATAGAGGATACGATAGGATAGGATAGAGGATAGGATAGGATAGAGGATAGGATAGGATAGAGGATAGGATAGGATAGAAGATAGGATATGATAGAGGATAGGATAGCATAGAGGATAGGATAGGATAGAGGATAGGATAAGATAGAGGATAGGATAGGATAGATGATATTATAGGAAAGAGGAAAGGATATGATAGAGGATAGGATAGGATAGAGGATAGGATAGGATAGAGGATAGGATAGGATAGAGGATAGGATAGGGTAGAGGATAGGATAGGATAGAGGATAGGATAGGATAGATGATAGGATAGGATAGAGGATAGGATAAGATAGAGGATAGGTTAGGATAGAGGATAGGATAGGGGATTGGATAGGATAGAGGATAGGATAGGATAGAGGATAGGATAGGATAGAGGATAGTATAGGATAGATGATAGGATAGGATAGAGGATAGGATAAGATAGAGGATAGGATAGGATAGATGATATTATAGGAAAGAGGAAAGGATATGATACAGGATAGGATAGGATAGAGGATAGGATAGGATAGAGGATAGGATAGGATAGAGGATAGGATAGGGTAGAGGATAGGATAGGATAGAGGATAGGATAGGATAGATGATAGGATAGGATAGAGGATAGGATAAGATAGAGGATAGGTTAGGATAGAGGATAGGATAGGGGATTGGATAGGATAGAGGATAGGATAGGATAGAGGATAGGATACGATAGAGGATACGATAGGATAGGATACGATAGAGGATACGATAGGATAGGATAGAGGATAGGATACGATAGAGGATACGATAGGATAGGATAGAGGATAGGATACCATAGAGGATACGATAGGATAGGATAGAGGATAGGATAGGATAGAGGATAGGATAGGATAGAGGATAGGATATGATAGAGGATAGGATATGATAGAGGATAGGATAGGATATGATAGTGGATCGGATAGGATAGAGGATTGGATAGGATAGAGAATATGATACGGTAGACGATAGGGGATTGGATCGGATACAGGATAGGAGACGGTAGAGGATAGAATAGGATACTATGGAGAATAGGATAGGATAGAGGATAGGTTAGGATAGAGGATAGGATAGGATAGGATAGAGGATAGGATAGGATAGAGGATAGGATAGGATAGAGGATAGGATAGTATAGAGGATAGGATAAGATAGAGGATATGATAGGATAGACGATAGGATACGATAGAGGATAGGATAGGATCGAGGATAGGATAAGACACAGGATACGATAGGATAGGATAGAGAATAGGATAGGATAGAGGATAGGATAGGATAGAGGATAGGATAGGATAGAGGATAGAATAGGATAGAGGATAGGATATGATAGAGGATAGGATAGGATAGAGGATAGGATAGGATAGAGCATAGGATACGATAGAGGATAGGATAGGGGATTGGATAGGATAGAGGATAGGATAGGACAGATGATATTATAGGAATGAGGATAGGATATTATAGAGGATACGATATTATAGAGGATAGGATAGGATAGAGGATAGGATAGGATAGAGGATAGGATATGATAGAGGATAGGATAGGATAGAAGATAGGATAGGATAGATGATAGGATAGGATAGAGGATAGGATAAGATAGAGGATAAGATAGGATAGAGGATAGGATATGATAGAGGATAGGATAGGATAGAAGATAGGATCGGATAGAGGATAGGATAGAGGATTGGATAGGATAGAGGATAGGATAAGATAGAGGATAGGATAGGATAGAGGATAGGATATTATAGAGGATAGGATAGGATAGAGGATAGGATCGGATAGAGGATATGATAGGGGATTGGATAGGATAGAGGAAAGGATAGGATAGAGGATAGGATAGGATAGAGGATAGGAAAGGATAGAGGATAGGATAGGATAGACGATAGGATAGGATAGAGGATAGGATAAGATAGAGGATAGGATGGGATAGAGGATAGGATAGGATAGAGGATAGGATAGGATAGAGGATAGGATAGGATAGAGGATAGGATAGGGTAGAGGATAGGATAAGATAGAGGATATGATAGGATAGACGATAGGATAGGATAGAGGATAGGTAATGATAGAGGATAGGATAGGATAGAGGATAGGATAGGATAGAGGATAGGATAGGATAGATGATAGGATAGGATAGAGGATAGGATAAGATAGAGGATACGATAGGATAGATGATATTATAGGAAAGAGGAAAGGATATGATAGAGGATACGATATTGTAGAGGATAGGATAGGATAGAGGATAGGATAGGATAGAGGATAGGATAGGAAAGAGGATAGGATATGATAGAGGATAGGATAGGATAGAAGATAGGAAAGGATAGAGGATAGGGTAGGATAGACGATAGGATAGGATAGAGGATAGGATAAGATAGAGGATAGGATGGGATAGAGGATAGGATAGGATAGAGGATAGGATAGGATAGAGGATAGGATAGGATAGAGGATAGGATAGGGAAAAGGATAGGATAGGATAGAGGATAGAATGCGATAGAGGATACGAAAGGATAGGATAGAGGGTAGGATAGGATAGAGGATAGGATAGGATAGAGGATAGTAGAGGATAGAGGATAGGATATGATAGAGGATAGGATAGGATAGAGGATAGGATAGTATAGAGGATAGGATAAGATAGAGGATATGATAGGATAGACGATAGGATACGATAGAGGATAGGATAGGATCGAGGATAGGATAGGACACAGGATACGATATGATAGGATAGAGAATAGGATAGGATAGAGGATAGGATAGGATAGAGGATAGGATAGGATAGAGGATAGAATAGGATAGAGGATAGGATATGATAGAGGATAGGATAGGATAGAGGATAGGATAGGATAGAGCATAGGATACGATAGAGGATAGGATAGGGGATTGGATAGGATAGAGGATAGGATAGGACAGATGATATTATAGGAATGAGGATAGGATATTATAGAGGATACGATATTATAGAGGATAGGATAGGATAGAGGATAGGATAGGATAGAGGATAGGATAGGATAGAGGATAGGATAGGATAGAGGATAGGATAGGATAGAGGATAGGATAGGATAGAGCATAGGATACGATAGAGGATAGGATAGGGGATTGGATAGGATAGAGGATAGGATAGGACAGATGATATTATAGGAATGAGGATAGGATATTATAGAGGATACGATATTATAGAGGATAGGATAGGATAGAGGATAGGATGCGATAGAGGATACGAAAGGATAGGATAGAGGGTAGGATAGGATAGAGGATAGGATAGGATAGAGGATAGTAGAGGATAGAGGATAGGATATGATAGAGGATAGGATAGGATAGAGGATAGGATAGTATAGAGGATAGGATAAGATAGAGGATATGATAGGATAGACGATAGGATACGATAGAGGATAGGATAGGATCGAGGATAGGATAGGACACAGGATACGATAGGATAGGATAGAGAATAGGATAGGATAGAGGATAGGATAGGATAGAGGATAGGATAGGATAGAGGATAGAATAGGATAGAGGATAGGATATGATAGAGGATAGGATAGGATAGAGGATAGGATAGGATAGAGCATAGGATACGATAGAGGATAGGATAGGGGATTGGATAGGATAGAGGATAGGATAGGACAGATGATATTATAGGAATGAGGATAGGATATTATAGAGGATACGATATTATAGAGGATAGGATAGGATAGAGGATAGGATAGGATAGAGGATAGGATAGGATAGAGGATAGGATAGGATAGAGGATAGGATAAGATAGAGGATATGATAGGATAGAGCATAGGATAGGATAGAGGATAGCATAGGATAGAGGATAGCATAGGATAGAGGATAGGATAGGAGACAGGATAAAGGATAGGATAGGATAGAGGATAGGATAGGATAGAGGATAGGATAGTATAGAGGATAGGATAAGATAGAGGATATGATAGAATAGACGATAGGATACGATAGAGGATAGGATAGGATCGAGGATAGGATAGGACAGAGGATACGATAGGATAGGATAGGATAGAGGATAGGATAGGATAGAGGATAGGATAGGATAGAGGATAGAATAGGATAGAGGATAGGATATGATAGAGGATAGGATAGGATAGAGGATAGGATAGGATAGAGGATAGGATAGGATAGAGGATAGGATAAGATAGAGGATAAGATAGGATAGAGGATAGGATGGGATAGAGGATAGGATATGATAGAGGATAGGATAGGATAGAGGGTAGGATAGGATAGAGGATAGGATAGGATAGATGATAGGATAGGATAGAGGATAGGATAAGATAGAGGATAGGATAGGATAGATGATATTATAGGAAAGAGGAAAGGATATGATAGAGGATACGATATTATAGAGGATAGGATAGGATAGAGGATAGGATAGGATAGAGGATAGGATAGGATAGAGGATAGGATAGGATAGATGATAGGATAGGATAGAGGATAGGATATGATAGAGGATAGGATAGGATATGATAGTGGATCGGATAGGATAGAGGATTGGATAGGATAGAGAATATGATACGGTAGACGATAGGGGATTGGATCGGATACAGGATAGGAGACGGTAGAGGATAGAATAGGATACTATGGAGAATAGGATAGGATAGAGGATAGGTTAGGATAGAGGATAGGATAGGATAGGATAGAGGATAGGATAGGATAGAGGATAGGATAGGATAGAGCATAGGATACGATAGAGGATACGATAGGATAGGATAGAGGATAGGATAGGATAGAGGATAGGATAGGATAGAGGATAGGATAGGATAGAAGATAGGATATGATAGAGGATAGGATAGCATAGAGGATAGGATAGGATAGAGGATAGGATAAGATAGAGGATAGGATAGGATAGATGATATTATAGGAAAGAGGAAAGGATATGATAGAGGATAGGATAGGATAGAGGATAGGATAGGATAGAGGATAGGATAGGGTAGAGGATAGGATAGGATAGAGGATAGGATAGGATAGATGATAGGATAGGATAGAGGATAGGATAAGATAGAGGATAGGTTAGGATAGAGGATAGGATAGGGGATTGGATAGGATAGAGGATAGGATAGGATAGAGGATAGGATAGGATAGAGGATAGTATAGGATAGATGATAGGATAGGATAGAGGATAGGATAAGATAGAGGATAGGATAGGATAGATGATATTATAGGAAAGAGGAAAGGATATGATACAGGATAGGATAGGATAGAGGATAGGATAGGATAGAGGATAGGATAGGATAGAGGATAGGATAGGGTAGAGGATAGGATAGGATAGAGGATAGGATAGGATAGATGATAGGATAGGATAGAGGATAGGATAAGATAGAGGATAGGTTAGGATAGAGGATAGGATAGGGGATTGGATAGGATAGAGGATAGGATAGGATAGAGGATAGGATACGATAGAGGATACGATAGGATAGGATACGATAGAGGATACGATAGGATAGGATAGAGGATAGGATATTATAGAGGATACGATAGGATAGGATAGAGGATAGGATACCATAGAGGATACGATAGGATAGGATAGAGGATAGGATAGGATAGAGGATAGGATAGGATAGAGGATAGGATATGATAGAGGATAGGATATGATAGAGGATAGGATAGGATATGATAGTGGATCGGATAGGATAGAGGATTGGATAGGATAGAGAATATGATACGGTAGACGATAGGGGATTGGATCGGATACAGGATAGGAGACGGTAGAGGATAGAATAGGATACTATGGAGAATAGGATAGGATAGAGGATAGGTTAGGATAGAGGATAGGATAGGATAGGATAGAGGATAGGATAGGATAGAGGATAGGATAGGATAGAGCATAGGATACGATAGAGGATACGATAGGATAGGATAGAGGATAGGATAGGATAGAGGATAGGATAGGATAGAGGATAGGATAGGATAGAGGATATGATAGGATAGAGCATAGGATAGGATAGAGGATAGGATAGGGGATTGGATAGGATAGAGGATAGGATAGGACAGATGATATTATAGGAATGAGGATAGGATAGGATAGAGGATAGGATAGGATAGTATAGAGGATAGGATAGGATAGAGGAGGGGATAGGATAGAGGATAGGATAAGATAGAGGATATGATAGGATAGACGATAGGATAGGATAGAGGATAGGATAGGATCGAGGATAGGATAGGACAGAGGATACGATAGGATAGAGGATAGGATGGGATAGAGGATAGGATATGATAGAGGATAGGATAGGATAGAGGGTAGGATAGGATAGAGGATAGGATAGGATAGATGATAGGATAGGATAGAGGATAGGATAAGATAGAGGATAGGATAGGATAGATGATATTATAGGAAAGAGGAAAGGATATGATAGAGGATACGATATTATAGAGGATAGGATAGGATAGAGGATAGGATAGGATAGAGGATAGGATAGGATAGATGATAGGATAGGATAGAGGATAGGATATGATAGAGGATAGGATAGGATATGATAGTGGATCGGATAGGATAGAGGATTGGATAGGATAGAGAATATGATACGGTAGACGATAGGGGATTGGATCGGATACAGGATAGGAGACGGTAGAGGATAGAATAGGATACTATGGAGAATAGGATAGGATAGAGGATAGGTTAGGATAGAGGATAGGATAGGATAGGATAGAGGATAGGATAGGATAGAGGATAGGATAGGATAGAGCATAGGATACGATAGAGGATACGATAGGATAGGATAGAGGATAGGATAGGATAGAGGATAGGATAGGATAGAGGATAGGATAGGATAGAAGATAGGATATGATAGAGGATAGGATAGCATAGAGGATAGGATAGGATAGAGGATAGGATAAGATAGAGGATAGGATAGGATAGATGATATTATAGGAAAGAGGAAAGGATATGATAGAGGATAGGATAGGATAGAGGATAGGATAGGATAGAGGATAGGATAGGATAGAGGATAGGATAGGGTAGAGGATAGGATAGGATAGAGGATAGGATAGGATAGATGATAGGATAGGATAGAGGATAGGATAAGATAGAGGATAGGTTAGGATAGAGGATAGGATAGGGGATTGGATAGGATAGAGGATAGGATAGGATAGAGGATAGGATAGGATAGAGGATAGTATAGGATAGATGATAGGATAGGATAGAGGATAGGATAAGATAGAGGATAGGATAGGATAGATGATATTATAGGAAAGAGGAAAGGATATGATACAGGATAGGATAGGATAGAGGATAGGATAGGATAGAGGATAGGATAGGATAGAGGATAGGATAGTGTAGAGGATAGGATAGGATAGAGGATAGGATAGGATAGATGATAGGATAGGATAGAGGATAGGATAAGATAGAGGATAGGTTAGGATAGAGGATAGGATAGGGGATTGGATAGGATAGAGGATAGGATAGGATAGAGGATAGGATACGATAGAGGATACGATAGGATAGGATACGATAGAGGATACGATAGGATAGGATAGAGGATAGGATACGATAGAGGATACGATAGGATAGGATAGAGGATAGGATAGGATAGAGGATAGGATAGGATAGAGGATAGGATATGATAGAGGATAGGATATGATAGAGGATAGGATAGGATAGAGGATAGGATAGGATAGATGATAGGATAGGATAGAGGATAGGATAAGATAGAGGATAGGATAGGATAGAGGATAGGATAGGATAGAGGATAGGATAGGATAGATGATAGGATAGGATAGAGGATAGGATAAGATAGAGGATAGGATAGGATAGATGATATTATAGGAAAGAGGAAAGGATATGATAGAGGATACGATATTGTAGAGGATAGGATAGGATAGAGGATAGGATAGGATAGAGGATAGGATAGGATAGAGGATAGGATAGGATAGAGGATAGGATAGGATAGAGGATAGGATGGGATAGAGGATAGGATAGGATAGAGGATAGGATAGGATAGAGGATAGGATACGATAGAGAATAGGATAGGATAGAGGATAGGATATGATAGTGGATAGGATATGATAGATGATAGGATAGGATAGAGGATAGGATAGGATAGATGATAGGATAGGATAGAGGATAGGATCGGATAGAGTATAGGATAGGGGATTGGATAGAATAAAGGATAGGATAGGATAGGATAGAGGTTACGATAGGATAGGATAGAGGATAGGATAGGATAGAGGATTGGATAGGATAGAGGATAGGATATGATAGAGGATAGGATATGATAGAGGATAGGATAGGATAGATGATAGGATAGGATAGAGGATAGGATAAGATAGAGGATAAGATAGCATAGAGGATAGGATGGGATAGAGGATAGGATATGATAGAGGATAGGATAGGATAGAGGGTAGGATAGGATAGAGGATAGTATAGGATAGATGATAGGATAGGATAGAGGATAGGAGAAGATAGAGGATAGGATAGGATAGATGATATTATAGGAAAGAGGTAAGGATATGATAGAGGATACGATATTGTAGAGGATAGGATAGGATAGAGGATAGGATAGGATAGAGGATAGGATAGGATAGAGGATAGGATAGGATAGAGGATAGGATGGGATAGAGGATAGGATAGCATAGAGGATAGGATAGGATAGAGGATAGGATAGGATAGAGGATAGGATAGGGTAGAGGATAGGATAGGATAGAGGATAGGATAGGATAGATGATAGGATAGGATAGAGGATAGGATAAGATAGAGGATAGGTTAGGATAGAGGATAGGATAGGGGATTGGATAGGATAGAGGATAGGATAGGATAGAGGATAGGGTACGATAGAGGATACGATAGGATAGGATAGAGGATAGGATAGGGGATTGGATAGGATAGAGGAAAGGATAGGATAGAGGATAGGATAGGATAGAGGATAGGAAAGGATAGATGATAGGATAGGATAGAGGATAGGATAAGATAGAGGATACGATAGGATAGATGATTTTATAGGAAAGACGAAAGGATATGATAGAGGATACGATATTGTAGAGGATAGGATAGGATAGAGGATAGGATAGGATAGAGAATAGGATATGATAGAGGATAGGATAGGATAGAAGATAGGATCGGATAGAGGATAGGATAGAGGATTGGATAGGATAGAGGATAGGAAAGGATAGATGATAGGATAGGATAGAGGATAGGATAAGATAGAGGATACGATAGGATAGATGATTTTATAGGAAAGACGAAAGGATATGATAGAGGATACGATATTGTAGAGGATAGGATAGGATAGAGGATAGGATAGGATAGAGAATAGGATATGATAGAGGATAGGATAGGATAGAAGATAGGATCGGATAGAGGATAGGATAGAGGATTGGATAGGATAGAGGATAGGATAGGATAGAGGATAGGATAGGATAGAGGATAGGATAGGATAGAGGATAGGATAGGATAGAGGATAGGATCGGATAGAGGATATGATAGGGGATTGGATAGGATAGAGGAAAGGATAGGATAGAGGATAGGATAGGATAGAGGATAGGAAAGGATAGATGATAGGATAGGATAGAGGATAGGATAAGATAGAGGATACGATAGGATAGATGATTTTATAGGAAAGAGGAAAGGATATGATAGAGGATACGATATTGTAGAGGATAGGATAGGATAGAGGATAGGATAGGATAGAGGATAGGATAGTATAGAGGATAGGATAGGATAGAGGATAGGATATTATAAAGGATAGGATAGGATAGAGGATAGGATAGGATAGAGGATAGGATAGGATAGAGGATAGGATAGTATAGCTGATAGGATAGGATAGGATAGAGGATAGGATACGATAGAGGGTACGATAGGATAGGATAGAGGATAGGATAGGATAGAGGATAGGATAAGATAGAGGATAAGATAGGATAGAGGATTTGATAGGATAGAGGATAGGATATGATAGAGGATAGGATAGGATAGAGGATAGGATAGGATAGAGGATAGGATAGGATAGAGGATAGGATGGGATACAGGATAGGATAGCATAGAGGATAGGATAGGATAGAGGATAGGATAGGATAGAGGATAGGATAGGGTAGAGGATAGGATAGGATAGAGGATAGGATAGGATAGAGGATAGGAGAAGATAGAGGATAGGATAGGATAGAGGATAGGATAGGATAGAGGATAGGATAGGATAGAGGATAGGATAGGATAGAGGATATGATAGGGGATTGGATAGGATAGAGGAAAGGATAGGATAGAGGATAGGATAGGATAGAGGATAGGAAAGGATAGATGATAGGATAGGATAGAGGATAGGATAAGATAGAGGATACGATAGGATAGATGATTTTATAGGAAAGACGAAAGGATATGATAGAGGATACGATATTGTAGAGGATAGGATAGGATAGAGGATAGGATAGGATAGAGAATAGGATATGATAGAGGATAGGATAGGATAGAAGATAGGATCGGATAGAGGATAGGATAGAGGATTGGATAGGATAGAGGATAGGATAAGATAGAGGATAGGATAGGATAGAGGATAAGATAGGATAGAGGATAGGATAGGATAGAGGATAGGATATGATAGAGGATAGGATAGGATAGAAGATAGGATCGGATAGAGGATAGGATAGAGGATTGGATAGGATAGAGGATAGGATAAGATAGAGGATAGGATAGGATAGAGGATAGGATAGGATAGAGGATAGGATAGGATAGAGGATAGGATCGGATAGAGGATATGATAGGGGATTGGATAGGATAGAGGAAAGGATAGGATAGAGGATAGGATAGGATAGAGGATAGGAAAGGATAGATGATAGGATAGGATAGAGGATAGGATAAGATAGAGGATACGATAGGATAGATGATTTTATAGGAAAGAGGAAAGGATATGATAGAGGATACGATATTGTAGAGGATAGGATAGGATAGAGGATAGGATAGGATAGAGGATAGGATAGTATAGAGGATAGGATAGGATAGAGGATAGGATATTATAAAGGATAGGATAGGATAGAGGATAGGATAGGATAGAGGATAGGATAGGATAGAGGATAGGATAGTATAGCTGATAGGATAGGATAGGATAGAGGATAGGATACGATAGAGGGTACGATAGGATAGGATAGAGGATAGGATAGGATAGAGGATAGGATAAGATAGAGGATAAGATAGGATAGAGGATTTGATAGGATAGAGGATAGGATATGATAGAGGATAGGATAGGATAGAGGATAGGATAGGATAGAGGATAGGATAGGATAGAGGATAGGATGGGATACAGGATAGGATAGCATAGAGGATAGGATAGGATAGAGGATAGGATAGGATAGAGGATAGGATAGGGTAGAGGATAGGATAGGATAGAGGATAGGATAGGATAGAGGATAGGAGAAGATAGAGGATAGGATAGGATAGATGATATTATAGGAAAGAGGTAAGGATATGATAGAGGATACGATATTGTAGAGGATAGGATAGGATATAGGATAGGATAGGTTAGAGGATAGGATAGGATAGAGGATAGGATAGGATAGAGGATAGGATGGGATAGAGGATAGGATAGCATAGAGGATAGGATAGGATAGAGGATAGGATAGGATAGAGGATAGGATAGGGTAGAGGATAGGATAGGATAGAGGATAGGATAGGATAGATGATAGGATAGGATAGAGGATAGGATAAGATAGAGGATAGGTTAGGATAGAGGATAGGATAGGGGATTGGATAGGATAGAGGATAGGATAGGATAGAGGATAGGGTACGATAGAGGATACGATAGGATAGGATAGAGGATAGGATACGATAGAGGATACGATAGGATAGGATAGAGGATAGTATAGGATAGAGGATAGGATAGGATAGAGGATACGATATGATAGAGGATAGGATATGATAGAGGATAGGATAGGATAGAGGATAGGACAGGATAGATGATAGGACAGGATAGAGGATAGGATAAGATAGAGGATAGGATAGGATAGAGGATAGGATAGGATAGAGGATAGGATAGGATAGAGGATAGGATAGGATAGAGGATATGATAGGGGATTGGATAGGATAGAGGAAAGGATAGGATAGAGGATAGGATAGGATAGAGGATAGGAAAGGATAGATGATAGGATAGGATAGAGGATAGGATAAGATAGAGGATACGATAGGATAGATGATTTTATAGGAAAGAGGAAAGGATATGATAGAGGATACGATATTGTAGAGGATAGGATAGGATAGAGGATAGGATAGGATAGAGAATAGGATATGATAGAGGATAGGATAGGATAGAAGATAGGATCGGATAGAGGATAGGATAGAGGATTGGATAGGATAGAGGATAGGATAAGATAGAGGATAGGATAGGATAGAGGATAAGATAGGATAGAGGATAGGATAGGATAGAGGATAGGATATGATAGAGGATAGGATAGGATAGAAGATAGGATCGGATAGAGGATAGGATAGAGGATTGGATAGGATAGAGGATAGGATAAGATAGAGGATAGGATAGGATAGAGGATAGGATAGGATAGAGGATAGGATAGGATAGAGGATAGGATCGGATAGAGGATATGATAGGGGATTGGATAGGATAGAGGAAAGGATAGGATAGAGGTTAGGATAGGATAGAGGATAGGAAAGGATAGATGATAGGATAGGATAGAGGATAGGATAAGATAGAGGATACGATAGGATAGATGATTTTATAGGAAAGAGGAAAGGATATGATAGAGGATACGATATTGTAGAGGATAGGATAGGATAGAGGATAGGATAGGATAGAGGATAGGATAGTATAGAGGATAGGATAGGATAGAGGATAGGATATTATAAAGGATAGGATAGGATAGAGGATAGGATAGGATAGAGGATAGGATAGGATAGAGGATAGGATAGTATAGCTGATAGGATAGGATAGGATAGAGGATAGGATACGATAGAGGGTACGATAGGATAGGATAGAGGATAGGATAGGATAGAGGATAGGATAAGATAGAGGATAAGATAGGATAGAGGATTTGATAGGATAGAGGATAGGATATGATAGAGGATAGGATAGGATAGAGGATAGGATAGGATAGAGGATAGGATAGGATAGAGGATAGGATGGGATACAGGATAGGATAGCATAGAGGATAGGATAGGATAGAGGATAGGATAGGATAGAGGATAGGATAGGGTAGAGGATAGGATAGGATAGAGGATAGGATAGGATAGATGATAGGATAGGATAGAGGATAGGATAAGATAGAGGATAGGTTAGGATAGAGGATAGGATAGGGGATTGGATAGAATAGAGGATAGGATAGGATAGAGGATAGGGTACGATAGAGGATACGATAGGATAGGATAGAGGATAGGATACGATAGAGGATACGATAGGATAGGATAGAGGATAGTATAGGATAGAGGATAGGATAGGATAGAGGATAGGATACGATAGAGGATACGATAGGATAGGATAGAGGATAGTATAGGATAGAGGTTAGGATAGGATAGAGGATACGATATGATAGAGGATAGGATATGATAGAGGATAGGATAGGATAGAGGATAGGACAGGATAGATGATAGGACAGGATAGAGGATAGGATAAGATAGAGGATAGGATAGGATAGAGGATAGGATAGGATAGAGGATAGGATAGGATAGAGGATAGGATAGGATAGAGGATATGATAGGGGATTGGATAGGATAGAGGAAAGGATAGGATAGAGGATAGGATAGGATAGAGGATAGGAAAGGATAGATGATAGGATAGGATAGAGGATAGGATAAGATAGAGGATACGATAGGATAGATGATTTTATAGGAAAGAGGAAAGGATATGATAGAGGATACGATATTGTAGAGGATAGGATAGGATAGAGGATAGGATAGGATAGAGAATAGGATATGATAGAGGATAGGATAGGATAGAAGATAGGATCGGATAGAGGATAGGATAGAGGATTGGATAGGATAGAGGATAGGATAAGATAGAGGATAGGATAGGATAGAGGATAAGATAGGATAGAGGATAGGATAGGATAGAGGATAGGATATGATAGTGGATAGGATAGGATAGAAGATAGGATCGGATAGAGGATAGGATAGAGGATTGGATAGGATAGAGGATAGGATAAGATAGAGGATAGGATAGGATAGAGGATAGGATAGGATAGAGGATAGGATAGGATAGAGGATAGGATCGGATAGAGGATATGATAGGGGATTGGATAGGATAGAGGAAAGGATAGGATAGAGGTTAGGATAGGATAGAGGATAGGAAAGGATAGATGATAGGATAGGATAGAGGATAGGATAAGATAGAGGATACGATAGGATAGATGATTTTATAGGAAAGAGGAAAGGATATGATAGAGGATACGATATTGTAGAGGATAGGATAGGATAGAGGATAGGATAGGATAGAGGATAGGATAGTATAGAGGATAGGATAGGATAGAGGATAGGATATTATAAAGGATAGGATAGGATAGAGGATAGGATAGGATAGAGGATAGGATAGGATAGAGGATAGGATAGTATAGCTGATAGGATAGGATAGGATAGAGGATAGGATACGATAGAGGGTACGATAGGATAGGATAGAGGATAGGATAGGATAGAGGATAGGATAAGATAGAGGATAAGATAGGATAGAGGATTTGATAGGATAGAGGATAGGATATGATAGAGGATAGGATAGGATAGAGGATAGGATAGTATAGAGGATAGGATAGGATAGATGATAGGATAGGATAGAGGATAGGAGAAGATAGAGGATAGGATAGGATAGATGATATTATAGGAAAGAGGTAAGGATATGATAGAGGATACGATATTGTAGAGGATAGGATAGGATAGAGGATAGGATAGGATAGAGGATAGGATAGGATAGAGGATAGGATAGGATAGAGGATAGGATGGGATAGAGGATAGGATAGCATAGAGGATAGGATAGGATAGAGGATAGGATAGGATAGAGGATAGGATAGGGTAGAGGATAGGATAGGATAGAGGATAGGATAGGATAGATGATAGGATAGGATAGAGGATAGGATAAGATAGAGGATAGGTTAGGATAGAGGATAGGATAGGGGATTGGATAGGATAGAGGATAGGATAGGATAGAGGATAGGGTACGATAGAGGATACGATAGGATAGGATAGAGGATAGGATACGATAGAGGATACGATAGGATAGGATAGAGGATAGGATAGGATAGAGGATAGGATAGGATAGAGGATAGGATATGATAGAGGATAGGATATGATAGAGGATAGGATAGGATAGAGGATAGGACAGGATAGATGATAGGACAGGATAGAGGATAGGATAAGATAGAGGATAGGATAGGATAGAGGATAGGATAGGATAGAGGATAGGATAGGATAGAGGATAGGATAGGATAGAGGATAGGATAGGATAGAGGATAGGATAGGATAGAGGATAGGATATGATAGAGGATAGGATAGGATAGAAGATAGGATAGGATAGATGATAGGATAGGATAGAGGATAGGATAAGATAGAGGATAAGATAGGATAGAGGATAGGATAGGATAGAGGATAGGATATGATAGAGGATAGGATAGGATAGAAGATAGGATCGGATAGAGGATAGGATAGAGGATTGGATAGGATAGAGGATAGGATAAGATAGAGGATAGGATAGGATAGAGGATAGGATAGGATAGAGGATAGGATAGGATAGAGGATAGGATCGGATAGAGGATATGATAGGGGATTGGATAGGATAGAGGAAAGGATAGGATAGAGGATAGGATAGGATAGAGGATAGGAAAGGATAGATGATAGGATAGGATAGAGGATAGGATAAGATAGAGGATACGATAGGATAGATGATTTTATAGGAAAGAGGAAAGGATATGATAGAGGATACGATATTGTAGAGGATAGGATAGGATAGAGGATAGGATAGGATAGAGGATAGGATATGATAGAGGATAGGATAGGATAGAAGATAGGATCGGATAGAGGATAGGATAGAGGATTGGATAGGATAGAGGATAGGATAAGATAGAGGATAGGATAGGATAGAGGATAAGATAGGATAGAGGATAGGATATGATAGAGGATAGGATAGGATAGAAGATAGGATCGGATAGAGGATAGGATAGAGGATTGGATAGGATAGAGGATAGGATAAGATAGAGGATAGGATAGGATAGAGGATAGGATAGGATAGAGGATAGGATAGGATAGAGGATAGGATCGGATAGAGGATATGATAGGGGATTGGATAGGATAGAGGAAAGGATAGGATAGAGGATAGGATAGGATAGAGGATAGGAAAGGATAGATGATAGGATAGGATAGAGGATAGGATAAGATAGAGGATACGATAGGAAAGATGATTTTATAGGAAAGAGGAAAGGATATGATAGAGGATACGATATTGTAGAGGATAGGATTGGATAGAGGATAGGATAGGATAGAGGATAGGATAGGATAGAGGATAGGATAGGATAGAGGATAGGATATGATAGAGGATAGGATAGGATAGAAGATAGGATAGGATAGATGATAGGATAGGATAGAGGATAGGATAAGATAGAGGATAAGATAGGATAGAGGATAGGATAGGATAGAGGATAGGATATGATAGAGGATAGGATAGGATAGAAGATAGGATCGGATAGAGGATAGGATAGAGGATTGGATAGGATAGAGGATAGGATAAGATAGAGGATAGGATAGGATAGAGGATAGGATAGGATAGAGGATAGGATAGGATAGAGGATAGGTTCGGATAGAGGATATGATAGGGGATTGGATAGGATAGAGGAAAGGATAGGATAGAGGATAGGATAGGATAGAGGATAGGAAAGGATAGAGGATAGGATAGGATAGACGATAGGATAGGATAGAGGATAGGATAAGATAGAGGATAGGATACGATAGAGGATAGGATAGTATAGAGGATAGGATAAGATAGAGGATATGATAGGATAGACGATAGGATAGGATAGAGGATAGGATATGATAGAGGATAGGATGCGATAGAGGATACGAAAGGATAGGATAGAGGGTAGGATAGGATAGAGGATAGGATAGGATAGAGGATAGGAGAGGATAGAGGATAGGATATGATAGAGGATAGGATAGGATAGAGGATAGGATACGATAGAGGATAGGATAGTATAGAGGATAGGATAAGATAGAGGATACGATAGGATAGATGATATTATAGGAAAGAGGAAAGGATATGATAGAGGATACGATATTGTAGAGGATAGGATAGGATAGAGGATAGGATAGGATAGAGGATAGGATCGGATAGAGGATATGATAGGGGATTGGATAGGATAGAGGATAGGATAGGATAGAGGATAGGATAGGATAGAGGATAGGATAGGATAGAGGATAGGATAGGATAGAGGATAGGATAGGATAGAGGATAGGATAGGATAGAGGATAGGATAGGATAGAGGATAGGATAGGATATGATAGTGGATCGGATAGGATAGAGGATTGGATAGGATAGAGAATATGATACGGTAGACGATAGGGGATTGGATCGGATACAGGATAGGAGACGGTAGAGGATAGAATAGGATAGGATGGAGAATAGGATAGGATAGAGGATAGGTTAGGATAGAGGATAGGATAGGATAGGATAGAGGATAGGATAGGATAGAGGATAGGATAGGATAGAGGATAGGATAGGATAGAGCATAGGATACGATAGAGGATAGGATAGGTGATTGGATAGGATAGAGGATAGGATAGGACAGATGATATTATAGGAATGAGGATAGGATATGATGGAGGATACGATATTATAGAGGATAGGATAGGATAGAGGATAGGATAGGATAGAGGATAGGATAGGATAGAGGATAGGATAGGATAGAGGATAGGATAGGATAGAGGATAGGATAGGATAGAGGATAGGATAGGATAGAGGATAGGATAAGATAGAGGATAGGATAGGATAGGATAGAGGATAGGATGGGATAGAGGATAGGATAGGATAGAGGATAGGATAGGATAGAGGATAGGATAGGATAGAGGATAGGATAGGGTAGAGGATAGGATAGGATAGAGGATAGGATAGGATAGAGGATAGGATAGGGTAGAGGATAGGATAGGATAGAGGATAGGATAGGATAGTATAGAGGATAGGATAGGATAGAGGAGGGGATAGGATAGAGGATAGGATAAGATAGAGGATATGATAGGATAGACGATAGGATAGGATAGAGGATAGGATAGGATCGAGGATAGGATAGGACAGAGGATACGATAGGATAGGATAGAGAATAGGATAGGATAGAGGATAGGATAGTATAGAGGATAGGATAGGATAGAGGATAGGATAGGATAGAGGATAGGATAGTATAGGGGATAGGATAGGATAGAGGATAGGATAGGATAGAGGATAGGATCGGATAGAGGATAGGATAGGGTAGAGGATAAGATCGGATAGAGGATACGATAGGGGATTGGATAGGATAGAGGATAGGATAGGATAGAGAATAGGATACGATAGAGGATACGATAGGATATGATAGAGGATAGGATAGGATAGAGGATAGGATAGGATAGAGGATAGGATAGGATAGAAGATAGGATATGATAGAGGATAGGATAGCATAGAGGATAGGATAGGATAGAGGATAGGATAGGATAGAGGATAGGATAAGATAGAGGATATGATAGGATAGAGCATAGGATAGGATAGAGGATAGCATAGGATAGAGGATAGGATAGGACAGGATAGAGGATAGGATAGGATAGAGGATAGGATAGGATAGAGGATAGGATAGGATAGAGCATAGGATACGATAGAGGATAGGATAGGGGATTGGATAGGATAGAGGATAGGATAGGACAGATGATATTATAGGAATGAGGATAGGATATGATAGAGGATACGATATTATAGAGGACAGTATAAGATAGAGGATGTGATAGGATAGACGATAGGATAGGATAGAGGATAGGATATGATAGAGGATAGGATAGGATAGAGGATAGGATAGGATAGAGGATAGGATAGGATAGATGATAGGATAGGATAGAGGATAGGATATGATAGAGGATAGGATAGGATATGATAGTGGATCGGATAGGATAGAGGATTGGATAGGATAGAGAATATGATAGGGTAGACGATAGGGGATTGGATCGGATACAGGATAGGAGACGGTAGAGGATAGAATAGGATACTATGGAGAATAGGATAGGATAGAGGATAGGTTAGGATAGAGGATAGGATAGGATAGAGCATAGGATACGATAGAGGATACGATAGGATAGGATAGAGGATAGGATAGGATAGAGGATAGGATAGGATAGAGGATAGGATAGGATAGAAGATAGGATATGATAGAGGATAGGATAGCATAGAGGATAGGTTAGGATAGAGGATAGGATAGGATAGAGGATAGGATAAGATAGAGGATATGATAGGATAGAGCATAGGATAGGATAGAGGATAGCATAGGATAGAGGATAGGATAGGACAGGATAGAGGATAGGATAGGATAGAGGATAGGATAGGATAGAGGATAGGATAGGATAGAGCATAGGATACGATAGAGGATAGGATAGGGGATTGGATAGGATAGAGGATAGGATAGGACAGATGATATTATAGGAATGAGGATAGGATATGATAGAGGATACGATATTATGGAGGACAGGATAAGATAGAGGATGTGATAGGATAGACGATAGGATAGGATAGAGGATAGGATATGATAGAGGATAGGATAGGATAGAGGATAGGATAGGATAGAGGATAGGATAGGATAGATGATAGGATAGGATAGAGGATAGGATATGTTAGAGGATAGGATAGGATATGATAGTGGATCGGATAGGATAGAGGATTGGATAGGATAGAGAATATGATACGGTAGACGATAGGGGATTGGATCGGATACAGGATAGGAGACGGTAGAGGATAGAATAGGATAGGATGGAGAATAGGATAGGATAGAGGATAGGTTAGGATAGAGGATAGGATAGGATAGGATAGAGGATAGGATAGGATAGAGGATAGGATAGGATAGAGCATAGGATACGATAGAGGATACGATAGGATAGGATAGAGGATAGGATACGATAGAGGATACGATAGGATAGGATAGAGGATAGGATATGATAGAGGATAGGATAGGATAGAGGATAGGATAGGATAGAGGATAGGATAGGATAGAGGATAGGATAGGATAGAGGATAGGATAGGATAGAGGATAGGATAGGATAGAGGATAGGATAGGATAGAGGATAGGATAGGATAGAGGATAGGATAGGATAGAGGATAGGATAGGATATGATAGTGGATCGGATAGGATAGAGGATTGGATAGGATAGAGAATATGATACGGTAGACGATAGGGGATTGGATCGGATACAGGATAGGAGACGGTAGAGGATAGAATAGGATAGGATGGAGAATAGGATAGGATAGAGGATAGGTTAGGATAGAGGATAGGATAGGATAGGATAGAGGATAGGATAGGATAGAGGATAGGATAGGATAGAGGATAGGATAGGGTAGAGCATAGGATACGATAGAGGATAGGATAGGTGATTGGATAGGATAGAGGATAGGATAGGACAGATGATATTATAGGAATGAGGATAGGATATGATGGAGGATACGATATTATAGAGGATAGGATAGGATAGAGGATAGGATAGGATAGAGGATAGGATAGGATAGAGGATAGGATAGGATAGAGGATAGGATAGGATAGAGGATAGGATAGGATAGAGGATAGGATAGGATAGAGGATAGGATAAGATAGAGGATAGGATAGGATAGGATAGAGGATAGGATGGGATAGAGGATAGGATAGGATAGAGGATAGGATAGGATAGAGGATAGGATAGGATAGAGGATAGGATAGGGTAGAGGATAGGATAGGATAGAGGATAGGATAGGATAGAGGATAGGATAGGGTAGAGGATAGGATAGGATAGAGGATAGGATAGGATAGATGATAGGATAGGATAGAGGATAGGATAAGATAGAGGATAGGATAGGATAGGATAGAGGATAGGATGGGATAGACGATAGGATAGGATAGAGGATAGGATAGGATAGAGGATAGGATAGGATAGAGGATAGGATAGGGTAGAGGAGAGGATAGGATAGAGGATAGGATAGGATAGATGATAGGATAGGATAGAGGATAGGATAAGATAGAGGATAGGATAGGATAGGATAGAGGATAGGATACGATAGAGGATACGATAGGATAGGATAGAGGATAGGATACGATAGAGGATACGATAGGATAGGATAGAGGATAGGATACGATAGAGGATAGGATAGGGGATTGGATAGGATAGAGGATAGGATAGGACAGATGATATTATAGGAATGAGGATAGGATATGATAGAGGATACGATATTATAGAGGACAGGATAAGATAGTGGATGTGATAGGATAGACGGTAGGATAGGATAGAGGATAGGATGGGATAGATGATAGGATAGGATAGAGGATAGGATAGGATAGAGGATAGGATAGGATAGAGGATAGGATAGGATAGAGGATAGGATAGGATAGATGATAGGATAGGATAGAGGATAGGATATGATAGAGGATAGGATAGGATAGGATAGAGGATAGGATACGATAGAGGATACGATAGGATAGGATAGGGGATAGGATACGATAGAGGATACGATAGGATAGGATAGAGGATATGATACGATAGAGGATACGATAGGATAGGATAGAGGATAGGATAGGATAGAGGATAGGATAGGATAGAGGATAGGATAGGATAGAGGATAGGATAGGATAGAGGATAGGATAGGATAGAGGATAGGATAGGATAGAGGATAGAATATGATAGTGGATCGGATAGGATAGAGGATTGGATAGGATAGAGAATATGATACGGTAGACGATAGGGGATTGGATCGGATACAGGATAGGAGACGGTAGAGGATAGAATAGGATAGGATGGAGAATAGGATAGGATAGAGGATAGGTTAGGATAGAGGATAGGATAGGATAGGATAGAGGATAGGATAGGATAGAGGATAGGATAGGATAGAGCATAGGATACGATAGAGGATAGGATAGGGGATTGGATAGGATAGAGGACAGGATAGGACAGATGATATTATAGGAATGAGGATAGGATATGATGGAGGATACGATATTATAGAGGATAGGATAGGATAGGATAGAGGATAGGATAGGATAGAGGATAGGATAGGATAGAGGATAGGATAGGATAGAGGATAGGATAGGATAGAGGATAGGATAGGATAGAGGATAGGATAGGATAGAGGATAGGATAGGATAGAGGATAGGATAGGATAGAGGATAGGATAGTATAGAGGATAGTATAGGATAGAGGATAGGATAGGATAGAGGATAGGATAGGATAGAGGATAGGATAGTATAGAGGATAGTATAGGATAGAGGATAGGATAGGATAGAGGATAGGATCGGATAGAGGATAGGATAGGATAGAGGATAGGTTAGGATAGAGCATAGGATACGATAGAGGATAGGATAGGGGATTGGATAGGATAGAGGATAGGATAGGACGGATGATATTATAGGAATGGGGATAGGATATGATAGAGGATAGGATAGGATAGAGGATAGGATAGGATAGAGGATAGGATAGGATAGAGGATAAGATAAGATAGAGGATATGATAGGATAGAGGATTGGATAGTATAGAGGATAGGATAGGATAGAGGATAGGATAGGATAGAGGATAGGAAAGGATAGAGGATAGGATAGGATAGAGGATAGGATAGGATTGAGGATAGGATAGGATAGAGGATAGGATAAGATAGAGGATAGGATAGGATAGGATAGAGGATAGGATGGGATAGAGGATAGGATAGGATAGAGGATAGGATAGGATAGAGGATAGGATAGGATAGAGGATAGGATAGGGTAGAGGATAGGATAGGATAGAGGATAGGATAGGATAGATGATAGGATAGGATAGAGGATAGGATAAGATAGAGGATAGGATAGGATAGGATAGAGGATAGGATACGATAGAGGATACGATAGGATAGGATAGAGGATAGGATACGATAGAGGATACGATAGGATAGGATAGAGGATAGGATACGATAGAGGATAGGATAGGATAGAGGATAGAATAGGATAGAGGATAGGATAGGATAGAGGATAGGATAAGATAGAGGATAGGATAGGATAGGATAGGATAGAGGATAGGATGGGATAGAGGATAGGATAGGATAGAGGATAGGATAGGATAGAGGATAGGATAGGATAGAGGATAGGATAGGGTAGAGGATAGGGTAGGATAGAGGATAGGATAGGATAGATGATAGGATAGGATAGAGGATAGGATACGATAGAGGATAGGATAGGATAGGATAGAGGATAGGATACGATAGAGGATACGATAGGATAGGATAGAGGATAGGATAGGATAGAGGATAGGATAGGATAGAGGATAGGATAGGGTAGAGGATAGGATAGGATAGAGGATAGGATAGGATAGATGATAGGATAGGATAGAGGATAGGATAAGATAGAGGATAGGATAGGATAGGATAGAGGATAGGATGGGATAGAGGATAGGATATAATAGAGGATAGGATAGGGGATTGGATAGGATAGAGGATAGGATAGGACAGATGATATTATAGGAATGGGGATAGGATATGATAGAGGATAGGATAGGATAGAGGATAGGATAGGATAGAGGATAGGATAGGATAGAGGATAGGATAGGATAGAGGATAGGATAGGATAGAGGATAGGATGGGATAGAGGATAGGATAGGATAGAGGATAGGATAGGATAGAGGATAGGATAGGATAGAGGATAGGATAGGGTTGAGGATAGGATAGGATAGAGGATAGGATAGGATAGATGATAGGATAGGATAGGATAGAGGATAGGATGGGATAGAGGATAGGATAGGATAGAGGATAGGATAGGATAGAGGATAGGATAGGATAGAGGATAGGATAGGGTAGAGGATAGGATAGGATAGAGGATAGCATAGGATAGATGATAGGATAGGATAGAGGATAGGATAAGATAGAGGATAGGATACGATAGAGGATACGATAGGATAGGATAGAGGATAGGATACGATAGAGGATACGATAGGATACGATAGAGGATACGATAGGACAGGATAGAGGATAGGATACGATAGAGGATACGATAGGATAGGATAGAGGATAGGATAGGACAGATGATATTATAGGAATGGGGATAGGATATGATAGAGGATAGGATAGGATAGAGGATAGGATAGGATAGAGGATAGGATAGGATAGAGGATAGGATAGGATAGAGGATAGGATAGGATAGAGGATAGGATAGGATAGAGGATAGGATAGGGTAGAGGATAGGATAGGATAGAGGATAGGATAGGATAGATGATAGGATAGGATAGAGGATAGGATAAGATAGAGGATAGGATAGGATAGGATAGAGGATAGGATACGATAGAGGATACGATAGGATAGGATAGAGGATAGGATACGATAGAGGATACGATAGGATAGGATAGAGGATAGGATACGATAGAGGATACGATAGGATAGGATAGAGGATAGGATAGGATAGAGGATAGGATAGGATAGAGGATAGGATAGGGTAGAGGATAGGATAGGATAGAGGATAGGATAGGATAGATGATAGGATAGGATAGAGGATAGGATAAGATAGAGGATAGGATAGGATAGGATAGAGGATAGGATGGGATAGAGGATAGGATATAATAGAGGATAGGATAGGGGATTGGATAGGATAGAGGATAGGATAGGACAGATGATATTATAGGAATGGGGATAGGATATGATAGAGGATAGGATAGGATAGAGGATAGGATAGGATAGAGGATAGGATAGGATAGAGGATAGGATAGGATACAGGATAGGATAGGATAGAGGATAGGATGGGATAGAGGATAGGATAGGATAGAGGATAGGATAGGATAGAGGATAGGATAGGATAGAGGATAGGATAGGGTTGAGGATAGGATAGGATAGAGGATAGGATAGGATAGATGATAGGATAGGATAGGATAGAGGATAGGATGGGATAGAGGATAGGATAGGATAGAGGATAGGATAGGATAGAGGATAGGATAGGATAGAGGATAGGATAGGATAGAGGATAGGATAGGATAGAGGATAGGATAGGATAGAGGATAGGATAGGGTAGAGGATAGGATAGGATAGAGGATAGGATAGGATAGATGATAGGATAGGATAGAGGATAGGATAAGATAGAGGATAGGATAGGATAGGATAGAGGATAGGATACGATAGAGGATACGATAGGATAGGATAGAGGATAGGATACGATAGAGGATACGATAGGATAGGATAGAGGATAGGATACGATAGAGGATACGATAGGATAGGATAGAGGATAGGATAGGATAGAGGATAGGATAGGATAGAGGATAGGATAGGGTAGAGGATAGGATAGGATAGAGGATAGGATAGGATAGATGATAGGATAGGATAGAGGATAGGATAAGATAGAGGATAGGATAGGATAGGATAGAGGATAGGATGGGATAGAGGATAGGATATAATAGAGGATAGGATAGGGGATTGGATAGGATAGAGGATAGGATAGGACAGATGATATTATAGGAATGGGGATAGGATATGATAGAGGATAGGATAGGATAGAGGATAGGATAGGATAGAGGATAGGATAGGATAGAGGATAGGATAGGATACAGGATAGGATAGGATAGAGGATAGGATGGGATAGAGGATAGGATAGGATAGAGGATAGGATAGGATAGAGGATAGGATAGGATAGAGGATAGGATAGGGTTGAGGATAGGATAGGATAGAGGATAGGATAGGATAGATGATAGGATAGGATAGGATAGAGGATAGGATGGGATAGAGGATAGGATAGGATAGAGGATAGGATAGGATAGAGGATAGGATAGGGTAGAGGATAGGATAGGATAGAGGATAGGATAGGATAGATGATAGGATAGGATAGAGGATAGGATAAGATAGAGGATAGGATACGATAGAGGATACGATAGGATAGGATAGAGGATCGGATACGATAGAGGATACGATAGGATAGGATAGAGGATAGGATACGATAGAGGATACGATAGGATAGGATAGAGGATAAGATAGGATAGAGGATAGGATAGGATAGAGGATAGGATAGGGTAGAGGATAGGATAGGATAGAGGATAGGATAGGATAGATGATAGGATAGGATAGAGGATAGGATAAGATAGAGGATAGGATAGGATAGGATAGAGGATAGGATGGGATAGAGGATAGGATAGGATAGAGGATAGGATAGGATAGAGGATAGGATAGGATATAGGATAGGATAGGGTAGAGGATAGGATAGGATAGAGGATAGGATAGGATAGATGATAGGATAGGATAGAGGATAGGATAAGATAGAGGATAGGATAGGATAGGATAGAGGATAGGATGGGATAGAGGATAGGATAGGATAGAGGATAGGATGGGATAGAGGATAGGATAGGGTAGAGGATAGGATAGGGTAGAGGATAGGACAGGATAGAGGATAGGATAGGATAGATGATAGGATAGGATAGAGGATAGGATACGATAGAGGATAGGATAGGATAGGATAGAGGATAGGATACGATAGAGGATACGATAGGATAGGATAGAGGATAGGATACGATAGAGGATACGATAGGATAGGATAGAGGATAGGATACGATAGAGGATACGATAGGATAGGATAGAGGATAGGATAGGATAGAGGATAGGATAGGATAGAGGATAGGATAAGATAGAGGATAGGATAGGATAGGATAGAGGATAGGATGGGATAGAGGATAGGATAGGATAGAGGATAGGATAGGATAGAGGATAGGATAGGGTAGAGGATAGGATAGGGTAGAGGATAGGACAGGATAGAGGATAGGATAGGATAGATGATAGGATAGGATAGAGGATAGGATACGATAGAGGATAGGATAGGATAGGATAGAGGATAGGATACGATAGAGGATACGATAGGATAGGATAGAGGATAGGATACGATAGAGGATACGATAGGATAGGATAGAGGATAGGATACGATAGAGGATACGATAGGATAGGATAGAGGATAGGATAGGATAGAGGATAGGATAGGATAGAGGATAGGATAGGATAGAGGATAGGATAGGATAGAGGATAGAATATGATAGTGGATCGGATAGGATAGAGGATTGGATAGGATAGAGAATATGATACGGTAGACGATAGGGGATTGGATCGGATACAGGATAGGAGACGGTAGAGGATAGAATAGGATAGGATGGAGAATAGGATAGGATAGAGGATAGGTTAGGATAGAGGATAGGATAGGATAGGATAGAGGATAGGATAGGATAGAGGATAGGATAGGATAGAGGATAGGATAGGATAGAGCATAGGATACGATAGAGGATAGGATAGGGGATTGGATAGGATAGAGGACAGGATAGGACAGATGATATTATAGGAATGAGGATAGGATATGATGGAGGATACGATATTATAGAGGATAGGATATAATAGGATAGAGGATAGGATAGGATAGAGGATAGGATAGGATAGAGGATAGGATAGGATAGAGGATAGGATAGGATAGAGGATAGGATAGGATAGAGGATAGGATAGGATAGAGGATAGGATAGGATAGAGGATAGGATAGGATAGAGGATAGGATAGTATAGAGGATAGTATAGGATAGAGGATAGGATAGGATAGAGGATAGGATAGGATAGAGGATAGGATAGTATAGAGGATAGTATAGGATAGAGGATAGGATAGGATAGAGGATAGGATCGGATAGAGGATAGGATAGGATAGAGGATAGGTTAGGATAGAGCATAGGATACGATAGAGGATAGGATAGGGGATTGGATAGGATAGAGGATAGGATAGGACGGATGATATTATAGGAATGGGGATAGGATATGATAGAGGATAGGATAGGATAGAGGATAGGATAGGATAGAGGATAGGATAGGATAGAGGATAAGATAAGATAGAGGATATGATAGGATAGAGGATTGGATAGTATAGAGGATAGGATAGGATAGAGGATAGGATAGGATAGAGGATAGGAAAGGATAGAGGATAGGATAGGATAGAGGATAGGATAGGATAGAGGATAGGATAGGATAGAGGATAGGATAAGATAGAGGATAGGATAGGATAGGATAGAGGATAGGATGGGATAGAGGATAGGATAGGATAGAGGATAGGATAGGATAGAGGATAGGATAGGATAGAGGATAGGATAGGGTAGAGGATAGGATAGGATAGAGGATAGAATAGGATAGAGGATAGGATAGGATAGAGGATAGGATAAGATAGAGGATAGGATAGGATAGGATAGAGGATAGGATGGGATAGAGGATAGGATAGGATAGAGGATAGGATAGGATAGAGGATAGGATAGGATAGAGGATAGGATAGGGTAGAGGATAGGGTAGGATAGAGGATAGGATAGGATAGATGATAGGATAGGATAGAGGATAGGATACGATAGAGGATAGGATAGGATAGGATAGAGGATAGGATACGATAGAGGATACGATAGGATAGGATAGAGGATAGGATAGGATAGAGGATAGGATAGGATAGAGGATAGGATAGGGTAGAGGATAGGATAGGATAGAGGATAGGATAGGATAGATGATAGGATAGGATAGAGGATAGGATAAGATAGAGGATAGGATAGGATAGGATAGAGGATAGGATGGGATAGAGGATAGGATATAATAGAGGATAGGATAGGGGATTGGATAGGATAGAGGATAGGATAGGACAGATGATATTATAGGAATGGGGATAGGATATGATAGAGGATAGGATAGGATAGAGGATAGGATAGGATAGAGGATAGGATAGGATAGAGGATAGGATAGGATAGAGGATAGGATAGGATAGAGGATAGGATGGGATAGAGGATAGGATAGGATAGAGGATAGGATAGGATAGAGGATAGGATAGGATAGAGGATAGGATAGGGTTGAGGATAGGATAGGATAGAGGATAGGATAGGATAGATGATAGGATAGGATAGGATAGAGGATAGGATGGGATAGAGGATAGGATAGGATAGAGGATAGGATAGGATAGAGGATAGGATAGGATAGAGGATAGGATAGGGTAGAGGATAGGATAGGATAGAGGATAGGATAGGATAGATGATAGGATAGGATAGAGGATAGGATAAGATAGAGGATAGGATACGATAGAGGATACGATAGGATAGGATAGAGGATAGGATACGATAGAGGATACGATAGGATAGGATAGAGGATAGGATACGATAGAGGATACGATAGGATAGGATAGAGGATAGGATAGGACAGATGATATTATAGGAATGGGGATAGGATATGATAGAGGATAGGATAGGATAGAGGATAGGATAGGATAGAGGATAGGATAGGATAGAGGATAGGATAGGATAGAGGATAGGATAGGATAGAGGATAGGATAGGATAGAGGATAGGATAGGATAGAGGATAGGATAGGATAGAGGATAGGATAGGGTAGAGGATAGGATAGGATAGAGGATAGGATAGGATAGATGATAGGATAGGATAGAGGATAGGATAAGATAGAGGATAGGATAGGATAGGATAGAGGATAGGATACGATAGAGGATACGATAGGATAGGATAGAGGATAGGATACGATAGAGGATACGATAGGATAGGATAGAGGATAGGATACGATAGAGGATACGATAGGATAGGATAGAGGATAGGATAGGATAGAGGATAGGATAGGATAGAGGATAGGATAGGGTAGAGGATAGGATAGGATAGAGGATAGGATAGGATAGATGATAGGATAGGATAGAGGATAGGATAAGATAGAGGATAGGATAGGATAGGATAGAGGATAGGATGGGATAGAGGATAGGATATAATAGAGGATAGGATAGGGGATTGGATAGGATAGAGGATAGGATAGGACAGATGATATTATAGGAATGGGGATAGGATATGATAGAGGATAGGATAGGATAGAGGATAGGATAGGATAGAGGATAGGATAGGATAGAGGATAGGATAGGATACAGGATAGGATAGGATAGAGGATAGGATGGGATAGAGGATAGGATAGGATAGAGGATAGGATAGGATAGAGGATAGGATAGGATAGAGGATAGGATAGGGTTGAGGATAGGATAGGATAGAGGATAGGATAGGATAGATGATAGGATAGGATAGGATAGAGGATAGGATGGGATAGAGGATAGGATAGGATAGAGGATAGGATAGGATAGAGGATAGGATAGGATAGAGGATAGGATAGGATAGAGGATAGGATAGGATAGAGGATAGGATAGGATAGAGGATAGGATAGGGTAGAGGATAGGATAGGATAGAGGATAGGATAGGATAGATGATAGGATAGGATAGAGGATAGGATAAGATAGAGGATAGGATAGGATAGGATAGAGGATAGGATACGATAGAGGATACGATAGGATAGGATAGAGGATAGGATACGATATAGGATACGATAGGATAGGATAGAGGATAGGATACGATAGAGGATACGATAGGATAGGATAGAGGATAGGATAGGATAGAGGATAGGATAGGATAGAGGATAGGATAGGGTAGAGGATAGGATAGGATAGAGGATAGGATAGGATAGATGATAGGATAGGATAGAGGATAGGATAAGATAGAGGATAGGATAGGATAGGATAGAGGATAGGATGGGATAGAGGATAGGATATAATAGAGGATAGGATAGGGGATTGGATAGGATAGAGGATAGGATAGGACAGATGATATTATAGGAATGGGGATAGGATATGATAGAGGATAGGATAGGATAGAGGATAGGATAGGATAGAGGATAGGATAGGATAGAGGATAGGATAGGATACAGGATAGGATAGGATAGAGGATAGGATGGGATAGAGGATAGGATAGGATAGAGGATAGGATAGGATAGAGGATAGGATAGGATAGAGGATAGGATAGGGTTGAGGATAGGATAGGATAGAGGATAGGATAGGATAGATGATAGGATAGGATAGGATAGAGGATAGGATGGGATAGAGGATAGGATAGGATAGAGGATAGGATAGGATAGAGGATAGGATAGGGTAGAGGATAGGATAGGATAGAGGATAGGATAGGATAGATGATAGGATAGGATAGAGGATAGGATAAGATAGAGGATAGGATACGATAGAGGATACGATAGGATAGGATAGAGGATCGGATACGATAGAGGATACGATAGGATAGGATAGAGGATAGGATACGATAGAGGATACGATAGGATAGGATAGAGGATAAGATAGGATAGAGGATAGGATAGGATAGAGGATAGGATAGGGTAGAGGATAGGATAGGATAGAGGATAGGATAGGATAGATGATAGGATAGGATAGAGGATAGGATAAGATAGAGGATAGGATAGGATAGGATAGAGGATAGGATGGGATAGAGGATAGGATAGGATAGAGGATAGGATAGGATAGAGGATAGGATAGGATATAGGATAGGATAGGGTAGAGGATAGGATAGGATAGAGGATAGGATAGGATAGATGATAGGATAGGATAGAGGATAGGATAAGAT